>NC_084753.1:25917607-26067607 GCF_033978785.1 Entelurus aequoreus | reverse complement strand
AAGTGAATTATATTTATATAGTGCTTTTCTCTAGCGACTCAAAGCGCTTTTACATAGTGAAACCCAATATCTAAGTTACATTTAAACCAGTGTGGGTGGCACTGGGAGCAGGTGGGTAAAGTGTCTTGCCCGAGGACACAACGGCAGTGACTAGGATGGCGGGAGCGGGGATCGAACCTGGAACCCTCAAGTTGCTGGCACGGCCGCTCTACCAACCGAGCTATACCGCCCCCCAAAGGCATGTTACGTGTTAAAATTGGGTTGTGTTGGGGGGCCGAGCACCAATTAAATTAGAGATGTCCGATAATATCGGACTGCCGATATTATCGGCCGATAAATGCTTTAAAGTGTAATATCGGAAATTATCGGTATTGGTTTCAAAAAGTAAAAATTATGACTTTTTGCGCTCTACCTTCCACATTTTTCATCCGATTTGAAACATTCCAACTTCAAACTGTTCAGCCTATTCGGGAATCGCAGGCTTTCTCTTGACTAATTCCAAAAATTCCCAGATTTCCCCAATATTCCCAGTTTTATTGGCCGTTTTTCAAACTTCAACCATTTCCACATTTTTTGGCCGATTCAAACCATTCCACCTTCAACATATTCCACTCATCCTGGACATTTACACTACCATTTTTCCAAGTAAAAAAAACCCCCAGGAATTTCTATTTTTTCCAACCCTATTTTCACCCTTTTTTCTGTCGACTACTCCGTCCACATGTTTCAACCACTTCAACCGTTCCATCGTCAACATGTTCCTCTTAATCACGACGAAATACAAAGTTATTTACTGAACTGGAAAATATTCTGGTTTTCCCGAAATTCCATAACACAATTTTTTATTTGTACATGTTACTACCTCAACATTTCTCGACTGTTTTGAAAAACCCCAACACCAGCCATTTCAACTCATTCAGAACACTCCCTTTTTTTTTGTTTTACAATAATGCACTTTATGACTTCTATAATAAATATGGCAGTGCATGTTGGCATTTTTTCCATAACTTGAGTTGATTTATTTGGAAAACCTTGTTACATTGTTTAATGCATCCAGCGGGCCATCACAACAAAATTAGGCATAATAATGTGTTAATTCCAAGACTGTATATATCGGTATCGGTTGTATCGGAATCGGTAATTAAGAGTTGGACAATATCGGAATAGCGGATATCGGCAAAAAGCCATTATCGGACATCTCTAAATTAAATGGATGTTAATAAATGTAATTATTGAATTAAGAGCTCCGTCACAGAATCAAGTAAGCTCGTAAGTTGAAGTACGATTAGAGTAAATGCTGAAAGCATGTTTATATACCATTAACATTGACATTATGTCATCATATTGTGTCATTTCACGTTTGTATATACTAGGGTTGTACGGTATAATGGTACTAGTATAGTATCACAGTACTAATGAATCATAAACGGTATACTTTGTTTGAAAAGTACTGGTTCCGAAGAGGCATGAAATTGCTGGTTTTACGAGTAGTGGAGCATGTTCGGCAGCGCACAATCACGGAGTACTTACACGCAGACACAGTGTGTAGACAGAAAAGGGAGAACGGACGCATAATGGCTTAAAAAGTAAGATAAAGGTGAAGTTATAACACTGAAACGCCCTCAGGAAGAGCTGCTTTATAATCCTCGTCTCCATGGTAACAAAACAAGTACGTTTCTTACATGTATCATTATCACTGCAGGACGAGGAATAGCTAAACATGCTTCACTACGTAGGAGGATATAATAGCTCACCGGCGTCACAATGTAAACAAACGCCATGGGTGGATCTACACCTGACATCCACTGTAATGATACCAAGTACAAGAGCGTATCTAGTCGATACTACTATGATTACGTCAAGATTTTTTTATCGTCACACAATCTTTTTTCCTTTTTTAAAAAAAAATTATATTATGTTTATAAATTCAGGAAATATGTCCCTGAACAGATGAGGACTTTGAATATGACCAATATATGATCCTGTAACTACTTGGTATCGGCTCGCTAACAAAATTTGTGGTATCATCCAAAACTAATGTAAAGCATACAAATAACAGAAGAATAAGTGATTATTACATTTTAACAGAAGTGTAGATAGAACATGTTAAAAGGAAAATAAGCAGGTATTAACAGTAAATGAACACGTAGAATAATGATACATTTTTACAGCTTGTCCTTTATAATTTTGACAAAATAGAATGATTTGCAGACTAATTAGGCGTCATTGTTTGTTTACTTACTACTAAAAGACAAGTTGTCTAGTATGTTCACCATTTTATTTAAGGACACAATTGCAATAATAAACATATGTTTAATGTACCCGAATATTTTTTGTTAAAATAAAGCTAATAATGACATTTTTTTTGTGGTTCTCTTTATTTAAAAAAGTATCTGAAAAATATCGAAATACATTTTGGTACCGGGACAACCCTAGTATATATATTTTTAGTGTATTAACTATCTTTGACATATAAACAGACATACATTATTTTTTTATATGCTATTTTAGCCGGTGACATTACAGAATACTAATTGTGCATTGATTGAATTATTTTTACGCTTGAATATTGATTTTTTTTTTTTTTGTGCAATTGTGGCACTTTATTCGTTATTTTTTTACACTTCCACACTGCTGATAGCATTCACAATATATGAGACTTGACTTACTTTTAGCACAACTTGTGTTGACTATATAGCACAAATGAACCATGCAGCATCATTAAAGTTGTATTTGGGAATCAAGCAGTGCTGTGCAGCTTCCGCCCCGCACTTTGTCTTTTGTGTCACAGAGGAAAGATCCTGTTTGCCGCGCTTGAACGGTAGTTTGAGGACGTTAAGGACAAGAGCCTGTGGGGAGTTTTTCCACTGCTTTAACCGTCTCCCCCCGGTCCCAGGAAACTCCCTGCTATTCCGACACGACAGCTGCACATTCTCACTTTTCACCGTCTGTTTGAACTCGACCCCAAAAACAAACAGCAACAAAGATAACCTCGAGCTGATATACTGCGGCAGACATCTTTTTTAAATTATTATTATTATTACTTTGATTATTATTATTATTATTGTGTGAATGCTCCAAACCATTCACACATATGGTTTTTCTTCTTCTTCTTCTTCTTCTTCTTCTTCTTCTTCTTCTTCTTCTTCTTCTTCTTCTTCTTCTTCTTCTTCTTCTTCTTCTTCTTCTTCTTCTTCTTCTTCTTCTCCAGTTTTTGGGGAGCTCTACTTTCCACATTTTTCATCCCATTCAAACCTTTCCAACTTCAAACTGTTCAGCCTATTCGGGAATCGCGGGCTTTCCCTTGACAAATTCCCAAAAATTCCCAGATTCCTGGGACATTTTTCCCATTCAAAATGAATTTGGCCATTTTTCAAACTTCCACCATTTCCACATTTTTCAACCGATTCAAACCATTCCACCTTCAACACATTCCACTCATCCTGGAAATTCAAACTATAATTTTTCCAAATTCAAGAAAATTCCAGGATTTTCCAGAATTCCTGGATTTTCCAAAGCCCTATTTGCACCCTTTTTTCTGGCATCTACACCTTCCACATTTTTCAAGTCATTTAACCGTTCTGCCGTCAAAAAATTCCTCTTAATCAGGACAAAAAAACAAGGTTGTTTTTTGAACTGGAAAAATTACCAGTTTTCCTGAAATTCCAGGAATTTTGTAATACCATTTTTTAATTCTACTTCAACATTTCTCGACCAATTTGAACAATTTCAATACCAACCATTCCAACTCATTCAGACTCATCAAGTGTTTTTTTAACGTTTTCAAAAAATGTCCCGCTTTTTCCAAAATTCCCAAATTTTGGGGAAATTCCCATTGAAATCAATGGGACATTCTTCAAAGTTTCACAACTCCCACATTTTTCATCTGATTCAAACTGTTCCAACTTAAAAATATTCAGCCTGTTCTGGAATTGTGTGCTCTCCTTCAACAATTGTAAAAAAATTCCCGGATTTCCCTTAATTCTTTTTTTTTTTTTCATTTTCCCCATTCAAAATGAATTATCCATTTTTCAAACTTCCACAATTCCCACATTTTTCAACCAATTCAAACCATTCCACCTTCAACATATTCCACTCATCCTGGATATTCAAACTATTATTTTTCCAAGTTCAAGAAAATTCCAGAATTTTCCAGAATTCCTGGATTTTCCAAAGCCCAATTTCCACCCTTTTTTCTGACAACTACACCTTCCACATTTTTCAACCCACTTCAACAGTTCCACCGTCAAAACATTCCTCTTAATCAGGACAAAAGAGCTGGAAAATATTCCGGTTTTCCCGAAATTCCATAATACCATTTTTCAATTCAAAATGTTACTACCTCAACATTTCTCTATACTGTTTTGAAAAATCCCAACACCGACCATTTCAACTCATTCAGAACATTCATATTGTTTTAGCTTTTTTTTTTTTTCAAAATCAAGCTTTTCCCGAAATTCTCAAATTTCCATGAAATTCCTGATTAAATGAATGTGACATTTTTCAACCTGTTCAAACCACTCCAACATCAACAAATTTCACTCATCCTGGACATTCAAACTAACACTTTCCCAAATTCCAAACCAAATTCTGTTTTTCCTGGAAATTCTAACTCTTCAACATTCCAATTGTTCTTACATTCATACTACATTCTATGAACAGCATTGTAACATTCACATGCAATTCCTTTTTCTTCTTCTCCAGATTTTGGCGCGGTCTACCTTCCACATGTTTCATCTGATTCGAAACGTTGGAGAATTGTGGGCTTTCCCTTGACAAATTCCCCAAAATTCCCAGATTTCCGGGACATTTCTCCCATTCAAAATTAACTGGCCATTTTTCAAACTTCCACCAATCCCACATTGTTCAACCGATTGAAACCATTCCACCTTCAACACATTCCACTCATTCTGGAAATTCAAACTACAATTTTTACAAGTTCAAGAAAATTCAAGGATTTTCCAGAATTCCTGGAATTTCCAAAGCCTTATTTCCACCCTTTTTTCTGGCAACTACACCTTCCACATTTGTCAACGCATTTCAACCGTTCTACCGTCAAAACATTCCTCTTAATCAGGAAAAAAAACAAGGTTGTTTTTTTAACAGGAAAAATTACCAGTTTTCCCGAAATTCCAGGAATTTTGTAATATAATTTCTCAATTCTACTTCAACATTTCTCGACCGATTTGAAACATTTTAATACCAACCATTTCAACTCATTCAGACTCATCAAGTTTTTTTTATCATTTTCAAAAAACGTCACCCTTTTTCCGAAATTCTCAAATTTTGGGGAAATTCCCATTGAAATCAATGGGACATTCTTCAAAGTTTCACAACTCCCACATTTTTCATCTGATTCAAACCATTCCAACTTCAAAATATTCAGCCTGTTCTGGAATCATGTGCTCTACTTCAAAAATTCTAAAAAAATTCCCGGATTTCCCTTAATTCCCTTTTTTTTTTCATTTCCCCATTCAAAATGAATTATCCATTTTTCAAACTTCCACAATTCCCATATTTTGCAAACCATTCCACCTTCAACATATTCCACTCATCCTGGAAATTCAAACTATCATTTTTCCAAGTTCAAGAAAATTCTAGGATTTTCCAGAGTTCCTGGATTTTCCACAGCCCTATTTCCACCCTTTTTTCTGGCAACTACACCTTCCACATTTTTCAACACATTTCAACCGTTCTACCGTCAAAACATTCCTCTTAATCAGGACAAAAAACAAGGTTGTTTTTTTAACTGTAAAAATGACCAGTTTTCCCGAAATTCCAGGAATTTTGTAATACCATTTTTCAATTATACTTCAACATTTCTCGACCGATTTGAAAAATTGTCAATACCAACCATGTCAACTCATTCAGACCCATCAAGCTTTTTTCATCATTTTCAAAAAAGTCCCGCTTTTTCCGAAATTCTCTAATTTTTGGGAAATTCCCATCAATGCTCCAGCGCCCCCCGCGACCCCGAAGGGAATAAGCGGTAGAAAATGGATGGATGGATGGATGGGACATTCTTCAAAGTTCCACAACTCCTACATTTTTCATCTGATACCAACTGTTCCAACTTCTAAATATTCAGCCTGTTCTGGAATTGTGTGCTCTCCTTCAACAATTCTAAAAAAAAATCCTGGATTTCCCTTAATTCCTTTTTTTAATTTTTATTTTTCCCATTCAAAATGAATTTTCCTTTTTTTCAAACTTCCACAATTCCCACATTTTTCAACACACATACCACCTTTAACACATTCCACTCATCTTGGAAATTCAAACTATCATTTTTACAACTTCAAGAAAATTCCAGGATTTTCCAGAATTCCTGGATTTTCCAAAGCCCTATTTCCACCCTTTTTTCTGGCGACTACACCTTCCACATTTTTCAACTAATTTAAACCGTTCCGCTGTCAAAAAATTCCTCTTAATCAGGACAAAAAAACAATTTTGTTTTTTAAACTGGAAAAATGACCAGTTTTCCCTAAATTCCAGAAATTCTGTAATACCATTTTTCAATTCTACTTCAACATTTCTCCACCGATTTGAAAAATGTCAATACCAACCATTTCTACTCATTCAGACCCATCAAGTTTTTTTTTAATCGTTTTCAAAAAATGTCCCGCTTTTTCCGAAATTCCCAAATTTTGGGGAAATTCCCATTGAAATCAATGGGACATTCTTCAGAGTTCCATAACTCTCACATTTTTCATCTGATACA
Source organism: Entelurus aequoreus (assembly GCF_033978785.1). NCBI lineage: Eukaryota > Metazoa > Chordata > Actinopteri > Syngnathiformes > Syngnathidae > Entelurus > Entelurus aequoreus. The sequence goes on along the minus strand of NC_084753.1, from coordinate 26,060,889 downwards.
AACTGTTCCAACTTAAAAATATTCAGCCTGTTCTGGAATTGTGTGCTCTCCTTCAACAATTCTAAAAAAATTCCCGGATTTCCCTTAATTTTTTTTTTTTCATTTTCCCCATTCAAAATGAATTATCCATTTTTCAAACTTCCACAATTCCCAGATTTTTCAACCGATTCAAACCATTCCACTGTCAACATTTTCCACTCATCGTGGAAATTCACACTAATACTTTTCCAAGTTCAAGATAATTCCAGGATTTTCCAGAATTCCTGAATTTTCCAAAACCCTATTTCCACCCTTTTTTCTGGCGACTACTCCTTCCACATTTTTCAACCCACTTCAACCGTTCCACCGTCAAAACATTCCTCTTAATCAGGACAAAAAAGTTGTTTTTTGAACTGGAAAAATTACCAGTTTTCCCGAAATTCCAGGAATTCTGTAATACCATTTCTCAATTCTACTTCAACATTTCTCGACCAATTTGAAAAATGTCAATACCAACCATGTCACCTCATTCAGACCCATCAAGTTTTTTTTAAAATCATTTTCAAAATATTTCCTGCTTTTTCCGAAATTCCCAAATTTTTGGGAAATTCCCATTAAAATCAATGGGACATTCTTCAAAGTTCCACAACTCCTACATTTTTTCATCTGATACAAACTGTTCCAACTTCAAAATATTCAGCCTGTTCTGGAATTGTGTGCTCTCCTTCAACAATTGTAAAAAAAAATTCCCGGATTTCCCTTACTTCTTTTTTTTTTCCATGTCCCCAATTCAAAATGAATTATCAATTTTTCAAACTTCCACAATTCCCACATTTTTCAACTGATTAAAACCATTCCACCTTCAACATATTCCAATCATCCTGGAAATTCAAACTACCATTTTTCCAAGTTCAAGAAAATTCCAGGATTTTCCAGAATTCCTGGATTTCCAAAGCCCTATTTCCACCCTTTATTCTGGCAACTACACCTTCCACATTTTCAACGCATTTCAACCGTTCTACTGTCAAAACATTCCTCTTAATCAGGAAAAACTAACAATGTTGTTTTTTGAACTGTAAAAATTACCAGTTTTCCCTAAATTCCAGGAATTTTGTAATACCATTTCTCAATTCTACTTCAACATTTCTCGACCGATTTGAAAAATTGTCAATACCAACCATGTCAACTCATTCAGACCCATCAAGTTGTTTTCATCATTTTCAAAAAATGTCCTGCTTTTTCCGAAATTCTCTAATTTTTGGGAAATTCCCAACAATGCTCCAGAGCCCCCCGCGACCCCGGGAATGGATGGATGGATGGATGGGACATTCTTCAAAGTTCCACAACTCCTATATTTTTCATCTGATACCAACTGTTCCAACTTCTAAATATTCAGCCTGTTCTGGAATTGTGTGCTCTCCTTCAACAATTCTAAAAAAGAAATCCTGGATTTTCCTTGATTCTTTTTTTTTTTCATTTTCCCCATTCAAAATGAATTTTCCTTTTTTTTCAAACTTCCACAATTCCCACATTTTTCAACACACATACCACCTTCAACACATTCCACTCATCTTGGAAATTCAAACTATCATTTTTACAAGTTCAAGAAAATTCCAGGATTTTCCAGAATTCCTGGATTTTCCAAAGCCCTATTTCCACCCTTTTTTCTGGCAACAACACCTTCCACATTTTTCTACGCATTTCAACCGTTCTACCGTCAAAAAATTCCTCTTAATCAGGACAAAAACACTTTTCTTTTTTGAACTGGAAAAATTACCAGTTTTCCCGAAATTCCAGGAATTTTGTAATACCATTTCTCAATTCTACTTCAACATTTCTTGACCGATTTGAAAAATGTCAATAACAACCATGTCAACTCTTTCAGACCCATCAAGTTTTGTTTTATCATTTTCAAAAAATGTCCCCTTTTTTCCGAAATTCCCAAATTTTGGGGAAATTCCCATTGAAATCATTGGGACATTCTTCAAAGTTCCACAACTCCTACATTTTTCATCTGATACAAACTGTTCCAACTTCAAAATATTCAGCCTGTTCTGGAATTGTGTGCTCTCCTTCAACAATTCTACAAAAATTCCTGGATTTCCCATACTTCTTTCTTCTTTTTTTTTTCATTTTCCCCATTCAAAATAAATTATCCATTTTTCAAACTTCCACAATTCCCACATTTTTCAACCGATTCAAACCATTCCACCTTCAACATATTCCACTCATCCTGAAAATTTAAAGTATTGTTTTTTCAAGTTCAAATAAAATTTCTAAGATTTTCCAGAATTCCTGGATTTTCCAAAGCCCTATTTCCACCCTTTTTTCTGGCGACTACACCTTCCACATATTTCAACCCACTTCAACAGTTCCACTGTCAAAACATTCCTCTTAATCAGGGCAGTTGTTTTTTGAACTGAAAAATATTCCGGTTTTCCCGAAATTCCATAATACCATTTTTCAATTAAAAATGTTTCTACTTAAACATTTCTCTATACTGTTTTGAAAAATCCCAACACTAACCATTTCAACTCATTCAGAACATTCACATTTTTTTTAGCATTTTCAACATAAATTCCCGCTTTTCCCGAAATTCCCAAATTTCCATGAAATTCGCGGTGAAATGAATGGGACATTTTTCAACCTGTTCAAACCATTCCAACATCAACACATTTCACTCATCCTGGACATTCAAACTAACACTTTCCCAAGTTCCAAACCAAATTCAGTTTTTCCTGGAAATTCTAACTCTTCAACATTCCAACTGTTCTTACATTCATACTACATTCTATCAGCATTTCGGTTCAACTTCAGCATTGTAACAATCACACGCAATTCCTTTTTCTTCTTCTCCAGATTTTGGAGCGGTATACCTTCCACATTTTTCAACCGATCCGAACCGTTGGAGAATTGTGGGCTTTCCCTTGACAAATTCCCCAAAATTCCCAGATTCAAAATTAACTGGCCATTTTTCAAACTTCCACAATTTCCACATTTTTCAAATCTATTCAAACCATTCCACCCTCAACACATTCCACTCATCCTGGACATTCAAGCTACCATTTTTACAAGTTAAAAAAAAATCCAGGATTTTCCAGAACTCCTGAATTTTCCAAAGCCCTATTTCTTTTTTCTGGTGACTACACCTTCCACAATTCCCGCATGTTTCAACCTATTCAAACCACTCCACCTTCAACAAATTCAACTCATCCTAGACATTTAAACTAACACTCCACCAAGTTCCAAACCAAATTCTGGTTTTCCTGGAAATTCAAACTCTTCAACATTCAAACATTCAAACTATTCTTACATTCATACTACATTCTATCAGCATTTCAGTTGAACTTCAGCATTGGAGCATTCACACACAATTCCTTCAGGAATTGCCTCATCTAGTTATTCTTCTTCTTCTTCTTCTCCAGATTTTGGCGCGCTCTATCTTCCACATTTTTCATCCGATTTGAACCGTTCCAACTTCAAACTGTTCAGCCTATTCGGGAATTACGGGCTTTCCCTTGACAAATTCCAAAAATTCCCAGAATTCCCAGTATTCCGGGACATTTTTCCCATTCAAAATGAATTGGCCAATTTTCAAACTTTCACCATTTCCAAATTTTTCAACCGATTCAGACCATTCAACACTCAAATTACCTTTTTTTTTTAGTTAAAAAAAAATCCATGAATTCCCAGTTTTCAGAACCCTACGTTCACCCTTTTTCTGGCTACTACTCCTTCCACATTTTGCAACCCACTTCAACCGTACCACCATCAAAACATTCCTCTTACTAAAGACAAAAAAACAAAGTTGTTTTTTTTAAATGGAAATTTTCCCAGTTATCCCGAAATTCCAGGAATTACATAATACCATTTATAAATTAAAAAAAATGTTAATACTTCAAAATTTCACAACCTTTTCAACTAATTCAGAACATTATTTTTTTTTTTTAGCATTTTCAAAATAATTCCCGCTTTTCCGGAAATTCCCATTGAAATGAATGGGACATTTTCCAGTTTGCACAGTTCCCACATTTTTCAACCTATTCAAACCATTCCAACATCAACATCAACATGAAAACATTCCTCTTATTCAGGACAAAAAAACAAATGTGTTTTTTGAACTGGAAAATTTCCCGGTTTCACCGAATTTCCAGTAATTCTCTGATACCATTTCTCAATTAAAAATGTTACTACTTCAACATTTCTCAACCGTTTCAACTCATTCACAACATTCACATTTTTTTTTAGCATTTTCAAAAAAAAATCAGCTTTTCCCGAAATTCCCAAATTTCCATGAAATTCCCACTGAAATGAATGGGACATTTTCCAGTTTGCACAGTTCCCACATTTTTCAACCTATTCAAACCATTCCAACATCAACATCAACATGAAAACATTCCTCTTATTCAGGACAAAAAAACAAATGTGTTTTTTGAACTGGAAAATTTCCCGGTTTCACCGAATTTCCAGTAATTCTCTGATACCATTTCTCAATTAAAAATGTTACTACTTCAACATTTCTCAACCGTTTCAACTCATTCACAACATTCACATTTTTTTTTAGCATTTTCAAAAAAAAAATCCGCTTTTCCCGAAATTCCCAAATTTCCATGAAATTCCCACTGAAATGAATGGGACATTTTCCAGTTTGCACAGTTCCCACATTTTTCAACCTATTCAAACCATTCCAACATCAACATCAACATGAAAACATTCCTCTTATTCAGGACAAAAAAACAAATGTGTTTTTTGAACTGGAAAATTTCCCGGTTTCACCGAATTTCCAGTAATTCTCTGATACCATTTCTCAATTAAAAATGTTACTACTTCAACATTTCTCAACCGTTTCAACTCATTCACAACATTCATATTTTTTTTTAGCATTTTCAAAAAAAAATCCGCTTTTCCCGAAATTCCCAAATTTCCATGAAATTCCCACTGAAATGAATGGGACATTTTCCAGTTTGCACAGTTCCCACATTTTTCAACCTATTCAAACCATTCCAACATCAACATCAAAATGAAAACATTCCTCTTATTCAGGACAAAAAAACAAATGTGTTTTTTGAACTGGAAAATTTCCCGGTTTCACCGAATTTCCAGTAATTCTCTGATACCATTTCTCAATTAAAAATGTTACTACTTCAACATTTCTCAACCGTTTCAACTCATTCACAACATTCACTTTTTTTTTAGCATTTTCAAAAAAAAATCCGCTTTTCCCGAAATTCCCAAATTTCCATGAAATTCCCACTGAAATGAATGGGACATTTTCCAGTTTGCACAGTTCCCACATTTTTCAACCTATTCAAACCATTCCAACATCAACATCAACATGAAAACATTCCTCTTAATCAGGACGAAAAACTAAGTTGTTTTTTTAACTGGAAAATGTCTCGGTTTCAACGAATTTCCCGGAATTCCTTAATACCATTTCCCAATTAAAAATGTTACTACTTCAACATTTCTCAACCGTTTCAACTCATTCAGAACATTCACTTCTTTTTTTTTACCATTTTAAAAAAAAAAATCCCGCTTTCCCCAAAATTCCCATGAAATTCCCATTGAAATGAATGGGACATTTTTCCAGGTTGCACAATTCCCACATTTTTCAACCTAGTCAAACCATTCCAACATCAACAAATTCCACTCATTCTGGACATTTAAACTAACACTTCCCCAAGTTCCAAACCAAATTCTGTTTTTTCCTGGAAATTCTAACTCTTCAACATTCAAACTATTCTTACATTCTGTCAGCATTTCTATTCCAACCGTTGGGGCTTTCCCTTGACAAATTCCCCAAAATTCCCAGACCTTTTTCCCATTCAAAATTAACTGGCCATTTTTCAAACTTCCACCATTTCCACATTTCTCAAATCTATTCAAATCATTCCACCCTCAAAACATTCCACTCATCCTGGAAATTCAAGCTACCATTTTTACAAGTTCAAAAAAATTCCTGGATTTTCCAGAATTCGTGGTTTTCCAAAGCCCTATTTCCACCCTTTTTTCTGTCGACTACTCCTTCCACGTTTTTCAACCCACTTCAACCGTTTGATCGTCCAAACATTCCTCTTAATTAAGACAAAAAACTAAGTTGTTTTTTGACCTGGAAAATGTCCATGTTTTCCCAAAATTCCAGGAATTCCTTAATAAAACTTTTCAATAATACTTCAACATTTCTCGACTGATTTGAAAAATGTTAACACCAACCATTTCTACTCATTTAGAACATTCAAGTTTTTTTCAGCATTTTCCGAAAAATTCCAGCTTTTCACAAATGTTTGGGAATTTCCCATTTAAATCAATGGGACATTCTTCTAAGTTCCACATTTTTCATCTGATTCAAACAGTTCCTACTTCAACAATTCTAAAAAAAAAATCCCGGATTTCCCTTAATTGTTTTTTTTTTTTCATTTTCCCTATTCAAAATGAATTATCAATTTTTCAAACTTCCACAGTTCCCACATTTTTCAACCTATTCAAACCATTCCAACATCAATACATTCCACTCATCCTGGACATTCAAACAAACACTTTCCCAAGTTCTGAACCAAATTCCGGTTTTCCTGGAAATTCAAACTCTTCAACATTCCAACATTCCAACTATTCTTACATCCATACTACATTCTGTCAGCATTTTGGTTCATCTAGTTATTATTATTTTTTTACAAGATATTAAGTTGATATACTGGTCAATTTTTCTCAAGTTATCTTTTATTGTTTGACTGGGAAAACAGGAGGAAGTTCCTCCTCCTCACAGCTGGCCTTCAAATCGGAGCCGTTGTGTAAACGTTGCCCTATGTCAATATTAGTGTGTGTGCCCATGCACATAATTACAGATGCGCCCTTCCTGCAAAGCTGTCATTAAAAAAAAAAAAGGGAATGGGAATGGGAATGACTCCAGGCTACAACCACCACTTGCTCCTGCGTAATCAGAGACAAGTGAACGCACCGCCAGCTATTGTCAGATATGGTTCTGCTACCCTATAACCCTTGTATTTTTTATTATTTTTTTGTTGGTTTTTTTTGTGCATATGTCATACCTTTTGAAGTTAAAGAAGCCCCCAAAACATCTGGCGTCCTCATTTTGTATCAGTGGGAATGGAGTGCTGTTCCAGATAAAGCCGTCAGAGGGCGCAGTGAGTCTTTACTACGTCAACAAGACGCTGCTGGTCAGCAGACAAAGGACAGTCAAGACTGGGAATATTACTAGAAGATATTTAGAAGGTTCTATAAAGGGGCAAATACAAACATTGCAATTGCGTGGAATTCGACAACATTTAAGTAGGAACACGCATTTTATTAATTGGATGTATCTAATTAACAGTTTTAATGCTGCTCATGATAACATAATTAAAAATAACAATATATGGGATTTTTTTTTTTTTTTTTTTATTTTTTTTACACGCGTGTCCTTTTTTTGTGTGTGGAATGTTTAGGCTGTATCTCCATTCACCTTGAGAGAAAGAGAGACTACACACGCACGCAAACACCCACGAGTGGGAGGAGCCAGCCCGCCCGGCTCTGCCTCTCTAGTGAGTGTAAAATAGCGCAGGCGGCCACGGTGCGTGTCAGAGGACTGTCTGTGCTCCCCACGTAGATGACTGCTCCACATCTGGTGTCTGCTGCTGAAAGAGAGACGAACCGCTCCACGCGCGATCACCCACAAGTCAGAATAAGGTGAGCGTCGGTGTTACGCGCGGCTTTTACGCGCAGCTTTTTACGCACAGTTTTTTTTTTTTTTACGCACGGGGACTGAATGTTTATGCGTGGGATTTGACTTATCAGGTGAGACAACGCGAGACTTAAGTGTTTTTTTTTTTTTTTGTTAGGTTTTTCCAGCGTGGGGAAAAATGCCGGCGATCGTAGGTAAAAACTCCGATTTGGAGTTCGACTCGCTGCAACCGTGCTTCTACCCGGACGAGGACGACTTCTACTTCTGTGGTCCCGACTTCGCGCCACCGGGGGAGGACATCTGGAAGAAATTCGAGTTGCTGCCCACTCCGCCCCTTTCCCCGAGCCGTGCCGCGCTGCCCGGGGAGCCGGCGGCAGCCTCCCCGGAGGCGGACCCCCTCGGCTTCGGCTTGGGAGACCCCTTGGACTGGGCTTCGGAACTCTTCCTCCTGCCCGGGGACGATATCTGGGGGGCTTCCGATGATCTGGATCTGTTCGGTTCCGCTTTGGATACAAACCCAAACAACATAATCATCCAGGACTGTATGTGGAGTGGATTCTCCGCCCGGGAGAAGCTGGAGCGGGCCGTCACGGAGAAACTCGGCAAGGCTATTACCCCCAGCGCCGCGGCGAAGCCCCCGGCTCCGGCGGTGCGAGACGCGTGCGTGAAAGCCGCGGAGGCCGCCAGCCGGAGCGTGGCGTCGGAGTGCGTGGACCCCGCCGTGGTGTTCCCCTTCCCCGTCAACAAGAAGAGCGCCGGCGTGGACTCCGACACGAACCACGGGGACGCGTCCACGCAGAACGCCCACAGCGACTCAGGTAAGAATGAGCGCCAAACACAACAATAACAAACGTGCGTAATTGGACGCGTTCACGTGACCGGCCCACAATCGGAAATTACGCACACGCTGGTGACACAGTGAACTGACTTGATGTAATCGGACGCCTTTTCTTCCGGCAGATGGCAGTAAAAAAAAAGGGGAATTGTGCGTGTCCAGTTGGCACGTCAATAGAAATACACTAGAATGGTTTGGACTAATGCTTCTTTAATGGGATTATGGATTAATTCAAGACAATTAGGTGCCCAAAAAACATGTTCCACTCCACAGTTTAGGATAATAACACACCGTAGATGGGTATAAACAAACACTACACGCGTGGCACAAAGACTTCCAGTTTGGCATGGTCCACGCGGAGGCGGGTCCTTCTATTTTCCTTTTTTTTTTTTTTAAGGGGGTGACAGCTTTGAACGAGCGCTCCATCTCGACAGCTGTCTCCCTGGCGCCCCTCCAAGCCCGGGGGCAGGGAGGCCAGGGGGCAGACTTAAATCCGATTGCTGCGGACGCCTTGTCCGTCATACCTTTGTTGTGTCGGACACGATGCGAACTAACGTATGGCAAAGTCAGGAAACCGCGGTAAATGGTTGATTAGTTGAAAGAAACGGTTGTCGAATGTGGAAAGTTGGGGGTACGTGGGGGCCAGGGGTAAGACTTAAAAGTGTGGTGCTTCGATAGCCGCGGAACACCTTGTACGTCATACCTTTGTTGTGTCGGACACGATGCGAACTAATGTATGGCACAGTCAGGAACCGCGGACAATGGTTGATTAGTTGAAAGAAACTGTGGTCGAATCTGGAAAGTTGGGGGCAGACTTAAAAGTGCGGTGATCCCTTCGCCGCGGAACACCTTGTCTGTCACACCTTTGTTGTGTCGGACACGATGCAAACTAACGTATCGCAAAGTCATAAACCGTGGCAAATGATTGATTAGTTGAAAGAAAAGGTCGTCAAATCTGGAAAGTTGGGCGTACGGGGGGCCAGGGGGCGGACTTAAAAGTGCGGTGATCCGATCGCCGCGGAACACCTTGTCCGTCACACCTTGTCCGTCACACCTTGTCCGTCACACCTTGTCTGTCACACCTTTGTTGTGTCGGACACGATGCGAACTAACGTATCGCAAAGTCATAAACCGCGGCAAATGATTGATTAGTTGAAATAAAAGGTAATCAAATCTGGAAAGTTGGAGGTACGGGGGGGCCAGGGGGCAGACTTAAAAGGGTGGTGATCCGATTGCCGCGGAACACCTTGTCTGTCACACCTTTGTTGTGTCGGACACGATGCGAACTAACGTATGGCAATGTCAGGAACCGCGGAAAATAGTTGATTAGTTGAAAGAAACGGTGGTCGAATCTGGAAAGTTGGGGGTTCGGGGGGGCCAGGGGGCAGACTTAAAAGGGCGGTGATCCGATTGCGGCGGAACGCCTTGTCCGTCACACCTTTGTTGTGTCGGACACGATGCGAACTAACGTATGGCAATGTCAGGATCCGCGGACAATGGTTGATTAGTTAAAAGAAACGGTGGTCGAATCTGGAAAGTTTGGATTACGGGGGGCCAGGGGGCGGACTTAAAAGTGCGGTGATCCGATCGCCGCGGAACACCTTGTCCGTCACACCTTTGTTGTGTCGGACACGATGCCAACTAACGTATCACAAAGTCAGGAACCGTAGAAAATGGCTGATTAGTTGAAAGAAACGGTGGTCGAATCTGGAAAGTTGGGGGTACGGGGGGCCGAAGGGCGGACTTAAAAGGGCGGTGATCCGATTGCCGCAGAACGCCTTGTCCGTCACACCTTTGTTGTGTCGGACACGATGCGAACTAACGTATGGCAATGTCAGGAACCGCGGACAATGGTTGATTAGTTAAAAGAAACGGTGGTCGAATCTGGAAAGTTGGGGTTACGGGGCCAGGGGGCGGACTTAAAAGTGCGGTGATTCGATCGGCGCAGAACACCTTGTCCGTCACACCTTTGTTGTGTCGGACACGATGCAAACTAACGTGTCACAAAGTCAGGAACCGCAGAAAATGGTTGATTAGTTGAAAGAAACGGTGGTCGAATCTGGAAAGTTGGGGGTCCGGGGGTGCCAGGGGGCAGACTTAAAAGGGCGGTGATCCGATTGCCGCGGAACGCCTTGTCCATCACACCTTTGTTGTGTCGGACACGATGCGAACTAACGTATGGCAATGTCAGGAACCGCGGAAAATTGTTGATTAGTTGAAAGAAACGGTGGTCGAATCTGGGAAGTTGGGCTACGGGGGGCCAGGGGGAAGACTTAAAAGTGCGGTGATCCGATTGCCGTGGGACGCCTTCTCCCTCATACCTTTGGTGTGTCGGAAATGATGCGAACTAACGTATCGCAAAGTCAGGAACCGCAGAAAATGGTTGATTAAATCTGGAAAGTTGGTTTGAGGTTTTTGTGAGGGCGTCAACGTCAACGCTATCTCACAGCGGGCTACGCTCCCGACTTCCGCCAGACGTAGCAGATTAGACGTGGTGGAGGCTGGGAAGGCAGGAAGCCAACTTGCCTGCTTAGCAGCGGGACTCAACGTGTCAACGCCCGGGCAGCAGTGACTGACGCTAAGCATTAAGGCGCCCCTGCTTATGCAAACAGCGTCGAGCAACACCCCCCTTTGAAAACTCGCCGGTGCACATACATGGCATACTTGACTGACATTCTCTTTTGCTTTCCCAGAAGAAGAAGAGGATGACGATGACGATGATGAGGACGATGACGACGAGGAGGAGGAAGAGGAGGATGATGACGAGGAGGAGGAGGAAGAGGAGATCGACGTGGTGACGGTAGAGAAGAGGCGCTGCACGACGAGTAAAGCCGTGGCGTCGAGCGGCGTCCCGAAAAGCCAGGACCAGAGAGGCGTCGCCTCAGGGGCGGCGGGTCGCTTTGTCAACCGAGCCCCGCAGGAGCTGATACTGAAGAGGAGCTCGGTGCACCAGCAGCAGCACAACTACGCCGCGCCCTCGCCGTACACGTCGGACGACGACCCGGCGCCGCCTTCCAAAAAGCAGAAGACGTCAGACGGGTCGAGACACGCCCCCAGGACCGCCGGGTCGTCGTCCTCGTGCGGCTCCATCTCCTCAGGAGGCCCGCGGAGCAGACGGAGCTGCAGCGGGGACAGCAGCCCGCGCGGCGGCTCCGACTCGGAGGACAGCGAGCGTCGGCGCAACCACAACATCCTGGAGCGCCAGCGTCGCAACGACCTGCGCTCCAGCTTCCTGACTCTGCGCGACCACGTGCCGGAGCTGGCGCGCAACGAGAAGGCGGCCAAGGTGCTCATCCTCAAGAAGGCCACCGAGTACGTGAGCTCCCTGGAGACGCAGGGGCTGAGGCTCCAGCAGGAGAAGGACAGGTTGCAGGCCCGCAGACAGCAGCTGATGCGCAGGCTAGAGCAGGCCAGGACTCGCTGATGCGCCGACCCACGCCCAACCTCCCCCCGGGTGACCCCGTCCCCCCCCACCCAGCAGCCGCCACCAAAACCGCCAATCTGTCGATTGGTGCAACTTTGTCAGCATATACTTTTAAGCACAGACACGCCAGGCCCGCATGAACACAAACATCTCAGAAGACGCTCGTCACACACTAACGTGAGGGGGAGGGCGGGGCTTAATGGAGGGATGCTCGGACTTTCACTGCCGCCACTTTTTTTGCACATTTGTTGACGTTAAGAATGTTAAGGGTTTACTTTTTCAATCCAGTCACATCGAGGAAAGATAATGAGGAATGTAAGAAAGAGAGGCTTATATATACATATATATGTATGTATTTTTGTGTACATGTATATTTGTATGTATATACGTACGTATGTATGCATGTATGTATGTATATATGTATGTATAGATATACATACTGTAAATATATGTGTATATGTATACATACATATTTATATACATTTATACATACATACATATATGTTATGATATATGTTATATAATATGTTTTATATATATATATAATAGTATACATATATATATACATGTATGTATGTATACATATATACATACATGTATGTATGTATACATGTATGTATACATATATACATACATGTATGTATGTATGTATACATGTATGTATGTATACATGTATGTATACATATATATATATACATGTATGAATATATAAACATACATACACACATACATATATGTTTATGTGCATGTAAATATATATATATATATATGTGTATACATACATATATACATACACATATACATATAAATACACATATATATATATATATATATATACACATATATATATATATATATATATATATATATATACATATATATATATATATATATATATATATATATATATATATATATATATATATATATATATATATATATACATACATATATATACACACACATATAAATATAAATATATATATATACATACAGTATATATATATCTCTCATTCAATGTGTTTTCTTTATTTTCATTACTATTTACATTGTAGATTGTCACTGAAGGCATCAAAACTATGAATGAACACATGTGGAGTTATGTACTTAACAAAAAAAGGTGAAATAACTGAAAACATGTTTTATATTCCAGTTTATTCAAAATAGCCAGCCTTTGCTCCGATTACTGTTTTGCACACTCTTGGCATTCTCTCGATGAGCTTCAAGAGGTAGTCACCTGAAATGGTTTTCCCTTCAAAGGTGTCATAGTTGTGATGTCTTCAGTGACAATCTACAATGTAAATAGTCATGAAAATACATTGAATGAGAAGGTGTCCAAACATTTGGCCTGTACTATATATATATATATATATATATATATATATATATATATATATATATATATATATATATATATATATATATATATATATATATATATGAAACATATCATGTTTTGGTCATATTTGTAACATTGTTTTTGTACTCACTGTGACATCAGCCTGGAGTCGGTTGTGATTCCTGCAGGGAGCAGTGTTCCGGGTGTGCTTTGCTCGGAGCGCTCAACTCTCCATAGTGTGCACGCACGCATGCAACTTTGCCTTCACCACTGCAAAAAAAACAGAAAAGCGGACTACAGTAAAACGGACACAAGCGATGCCACTACAGGTTCTCTCCCCCCCACCCACCCTTCACCCCTTACTGCTCGATCACACTGGTGCTCCAACCAAGTCAGTGGATGTATAACATGTGCACCTTGCTCGCCGACACTTTTGTATATAACAACAGTGTACAGACTAAATACACTCAGATCTGCCTTGTTTTGTAATACATTTGTCTTTTGTTTTTGTTTTTTTTATATAAATATATACATGTCAGGAAGCTGCCAATAATTACTAGACTGGAAATTTATATACCTTTAAAACGTACTGTAAAGGCCTCGATTTCGGAGCGCCGTGAACTTTGTAATAAAACAATATATTGTTTCCTTTTTTTTTTTCTTTGTATTGTATCATATTACTAATTCTACATATCTTTTTAGTGTGAGCCTGATACATACTAAATTTGATACTTATATTTTCGTATGAAAATGAGTTCTCAGTAGATATCACTTTATCTTTTTTCATCTTTTTCCTCAAACTTTTGTACAGCAAATGTGTTCTATCATGTATCTTTTTTTCTACTTTGTGTTTATATTTGTAACTATCGGGTGCATAGATTTGGGTTACGCCGACATACGATGTTTTCTTCTTTTCCTCTACCCGGATTTTTAAAATGTACATTTACTAGTGCTGCAACTCATAGCACTTTGAAATACCTCATTTTGAAAAATAAATAGACATCATTAAAACTGTCATGTGCCTGTGTTGCTGAATATCTTCTCGCCCATCCTGACAAAATAAATAACAGTGTTTTGGAAATTTAGCCCTCACACCACATTTACTAGTGCTGCAACTCATAGCACTTTGAAATACCTCATTTTGAAAAATAAATAGCCATCATAAAAACAGTCAAGTGCCTGTGTTGCTGAAAATCTTCTCGCCCATCCTGACAAAGAAATAAAAGAGATTTGGAACTGTAGCCCTCACACTACATTTACTAGTGCTGCAACTCATAGCACTTTGAATTAGCTTATATTGAAAAATAAAACTAAAATGTGCCTGTGTTGCTGAATATCTTCTCGCCCGTCCTGACAAAGAAATAAAAGAGTTTTGGAACTGTAGCCCTCACACCACATTTAGTAGTGCTGCAACTCATAGCACTTTGAAATACCTCATTTTGAAAAATAAATAGACATAATTAAAACTGTCACGTGCCTGTGTTGCTGAATATCCTCTCGCCCATCCTGACAAAGAGTTTTGGATCTGTAGCCCTCACACCACATTTACTAGTGCTGAAACTCATAGCAATTTGAAATACCTCATTTTGAAAAATAAAACTGACATATGCGGTCCTCTCCAAGGTTTCTCATAGTCATTCACATTGACGTCCCACTGGGGTGAGTTTTCCTTGCCCGTATGTGGGCTCTGTACCAAGGATGTCGTTGTGGCTTGTACAGCCCTTTGAGACACTTGTGATTTAGGGCTGTATAAATAAACATTGATTGATTGATTGATGTGCCTGTGTTGCTGAATATCTTCTCCTTCTCACCCGTCCTGACAAATAAATGACATCGTTTTGGAACTGTAGCCCTCACACTACATTTACTAGTGCTGCAACTCATAGCACTTTGAAATACCTCATATTGAAAATTAAAACTGTCATGTGCCTGTGTTGCTGAATATCTTCTCGCCCATCCTGACAAAGAGTTTTGGATCTGTAGCCTTCACACCACATTCACTAGTGCTGCAATCATAGCACTTTGAAATAGCTCATATTGAAAAATAAAACTAAAATGTGCCTGTATTGCTGAATATCTTCTCGCCCGTCCTGAGAAAGAAATAAAAGCGTTTTGGAACTGTAGCCTTCACACCCCATTTAGTAGTGCTGCAACTCATAGCACTTTGAAATACCTCATTTTGAAAAATAAATCATTAAAACTGTCACGTGCCTGTGTTGCTGAATATCTTTTTGCCCATCCTGACAAAGCGTTTTAGATCTGTAGTCCTCACACCACATTTACTAGTGCTGCAATCATAGCACATTGAAATACCTCATTTTGAAAAATAAATAGACATCATTAAAACTGTCATGTGCCTGTGTTGCTGAATATCTTCTCGCCCATCCTGGCAAATAAATACAAGAGTTTTGGAACTGTAGCCCTCACACCACATTTACTAGTGCTGCAACTCATAGCACTTTGAAATATCTAATTTTGAAAAAAAAAACTGTCATGTGCCTGTGTTGCTGAATACCTTCTCGCCCATCCTGACAAAGAAATACAAGAGTTTTGGAACTGCAGCCCTCACACCACATTTACTAGTGCTGCAACTCATAACACTTTGAAATACCTCATTTTGAAAAATAAATAGACATCATTAAAACTGTCATGTGCCTGTGTTGCTGAATATCTTTTCGCCCATCCTGACAAAGAGTGTTGGATCTGCAGCCCTCACACCACATTTACTAGTGCTGCAACTCATAGCACTTTGAAATACCTGATTTTGAAAAATAAATATACATCGTTAAAACTGTCATGTGCCTGTGTTGCTGAATATCTTCTCGCCCGTCCTGACAAAGAAACAAAATAGTTTTGGAACTACAGCCCTCACACTACATTTATTAGTGCTGCAACTCATAGCATTTTGAAATACCTCATTTTGAAAAATAAAACTGTCCTGTGCCTGTGTTGCTGAATATCTTCTCGCCCATCCTGACAAAGAGTTTTGGATCTGTAGCCCTCACACCACATGTACTAGTGCTGCAACTCATAGCACTTTGAAATACCTAATTTCGAAAAATAAATAGACATCATTAAAACTGTCATGTGCCTGTGTTGCTGAATATCTTCTCGCCCATCTTGACAAAGAAATACAAGAGTTTTGGAACTGTAGCCCTCACACCAAATTTACAAGTGCTGCAACTCATAGCACTTTGAAATACCTGATTTTGAAAAATAAATAGACATCATTAAAACTGTAATGTGCCTGTGTTGCTGAATATCTTCTCGCCGATCTTGACAAAGAGTTTTGGATCTGTAGCCCTCACACCACATTTACTAGTGCTGAAACTCATAGCAATTTGAAATACCTCATTTTGAAAAATAAAACCGTCAACCCCCGGGGGGAGGGGGGCTATATAAATAAACATTGATTGATTGATTGATGTGCCTGTGTTGCTGAATATCTTCTCCTTCTCACCCGTCCTGACAAAGAAATAACATTGTTTTGGAACTGTAGCCCTCACACTACATTTACCAGTGTTGCAACTCATAGCACTTTGAAATACCTCATTTTGAAAAAAAAAACTGTCATGTGCCTGTGTCGCTGAATATCTTTT
Organism: Entelurus aequoreus; assembly: GCF_033978785.1. Lineage (NCBI taxonomy): Eukaryota > Metazoa > Chordata > Actinopteri > Syngnathiformes > Syngnathidae > Entelurus > Entelurus aequoreus. The sequence continues at coordinate 26,044,035 of NC_084753.1, read as the reverse complement.
CTCCCAACCTGACAAAGAGTTTTGGATCTGTAGCCCTCACACCAAATTTACAAGTGCTGCAACTCATAGCACTTTGAAATACCTGATTTTGAAAAATAAATAGACATCATTAAAACTGTCATGTGCCTGTGGTGCTGAATATCTTCTCGCCCGTCCTGACAAAGAAATACAAGAGTTTTGGAACTGTAGCCCTCACACCCACCCACACACACTTCACACACACACACGCACACACACACACACACACACACACTCCCTCCTGCTCTCTATTTCGCCATGTACATTGTTCGGTCCGTCGCCATGGAAACAGGAGCAGCTGCTGAGTGGCAGACACAGAGTGAGTCTTTTATTTGTCTGTGTATTTCTGCCTTGTGCGCATGAATACAAATGTGTGTCCACCTTTTGTAACGACACCCCCCTCCAGAATCACCGCCGCCACCTCCCCGGTCTGTGTGTGGCCCGCGGGGCGACCCGTACCCTCGACCTGGCGTGCCGGAGGCCACAATGCCAGGACAAGGCTGGATATTGTTTACCAACATCAGCCACATGGCTCTGGCCTCCTCCCATTCCCCTTTTTCCTCCTCCCTCTATTGCCGGGCTTCAACCCAAATATGTGCCACTCACGGGCGTTCTCTGGACTCGGCTGAAAGAGAAATCTGTTGCCACGGTCTGAGTCGCCATTCAACGGGAGGGCATGCAATTAAAAGCGCAAAAAAACCAAAAAAAACCACACATTTCTGATGGCTTTGATTAATCCTTTTCAACAAACCATTTTCCTAACATTGACTTTCATATTCCATCTCCAACTCTCTTCACATATCCGGAGGTATGCGCACTACCATGAAGACGGATGACTTTGTTTTGGACTGGAGACAGGCTAAGGACTGAGCCTCTCCGCGGGGGGGGGAGTGGAACTGGTGGATTACGTAACAGGGGTCTGGTGTCTGCGTGCACGCTTACTGTGCACGTGTGCGCACGCTACGGGAGTCTGGTGTCTTAGCAAAGTAAAGTGCGCGCCTCCCCTCGTGGGATCCCCCCCCCACCCCCTCCTCCCTCCTCTTCCCTCGCCATCTGCCTGATGGCTTATCCTACTAGGTTACCGGATGAAAACAAAACCCCCACGGACAATAACATCACCGGTAAATGTAAAGGAGGAATACAAAAAATAAAAAAATGGCACACTGTCACCTCCGATGAGTTCATTGTGAGATGTGACATCATACAAGAATGTCTAAATAAGAGTTTCCGCTCTTCTTGGAAGACTTTCTGCAAGATTTCGAGGCACTTCCGTCTTGTTGGTGAATTTAGGTCCGTTTAGGGCAGTAGTTCTTAACCTGGGGTTCGGTGAGTCGGCCTCGGAGGTCAAAACACACCCGACTCATCGTGTAAATAAAAAACTTCTCCCTATCGGCGTATTACGGATACGGCAACAGCAGAAGTCACACTGATTAGCAGGTGTGTCATTTGTTGTGAGTTTATGCACTGTGTTGGTTTTGTTGTTTGAACAAGGTGATGTTCATGCACGGTTCATTTTGCGCACCAACATGGTAACACTTAAGTATGGGGAACATATTCACCATTAATTAGTTGCTTATTAACATGCAAATTAGTAACATATTGGCTCTTAACTAGTCATTATTAAGGACTTATTAATGCCTTATTCGGCATGGCCTTATTATAACCCTAATCCTGGCCCTAACCCTCTAACCCTAACCCTAACCCAAACCCTAAACCTAACCAAATAACTCTAAATTAAGTCTTTGTTACTTAGAATATGTTCCCCTAGTGTCCAAAAAACTCTAAATTAAAGGCCTACTGAAATGATTTTTTTTAATTTAAACGGGGATAGCAGATCCATTCTATGTGTCATACTTGATCATTTTGCGATATAGCCGTATTTTTGCTGAAAGGATTTAGTAGAGAACATTGACGATAAAGTTTGCAACTTTTGGTCGCTGATAAAAAAAGCCTTGCCTGTACCGGAAGTAGCGTGACGTCGCAGGTTGAAAGGCTCCTCACATTTCCCCATTGTTTACACCAGCAGCGAGAGCGATTCGGACCGAGAAAGCGATGATTACCCCATTAATTTGAGCCAGGATGAAAGATTTTTGGATGAGGAACGTGAGAGTGAAGGACTAGAGTGCAGTGCAGGACGTATCTTTTTTCGCTCTGACCGTAACTTAGGTACAAGGGTTCATTGGATTCCACACTCTCTTCTTTTTCTATTGTGGATCACGGATTTGTATTTTAAACCACCTCGGATACTATATCCTCTTGAAAATGAGAGTCGAGAACGCGAAATGGACATTCACAGTGACTTTTATCTCCACGACAATACATCGGTGAAGCACTTTAGCTACGGAGCTAACGTGATAGCATCGTGCTTAAATGCAGATAGAAACAAAAAAATAAGCCCCTGACTGGAAGGATAGACAGCAGATCAACAATACTACTATCAGGAGACACCGAACCAAACACTGGACCTATAACTACACGGTTAATGCTGTGCCGCCTGTCGAACCCTAGCAATGCTGTTGCTAATGATGCCATCGAAGCTAACTTAGCTACGGGACCTCGTCAGAGCTATGATAAAAACATTATCTCTCCACCTACGCCAGCCCTCATCTGCTCATCAACACCCGTGCTCACCTGCGTTCCAGCGATCGACGGCGCGACGAAGGACTTCACCCGATCATAGATGCGGTCGGCGGCTAGCGTCGGATAGCGCGTCTGCTATCCTCAAAGTCCTCCTGGTTGTGTTGCTGCAGCCAGCCGCTAATACACCGATCCCACCTACAGCTTTCTTCTTTGCAGTCTCCATTGTTCATTAAACAAATTGCAAAAGATTCACCAACACAGATGTCCAGAATACTGTGGAATTTTGCGATGAAAAAAGAGCTGTTTGTATTGAGATACAATATGTCCGAATACTTCCGTTTCAACCATCGACGTCACACGCAAACGTCATCATACATAGACGTTTTCAACCGGAAGTTTCGCGGGAAATTTAAAATTGCACTTCATAAGTTAACCCACACATTGGCATGTGTTGCAATGTTAAGATTTCATCATTGATATATAAACTATCAGACTGCGTGGTCGGTAGTAGTGGGATTCAGTAGGCCTTTAAGTCTTTCTTACTTAGAATATGTTCCCAATACTAAAGTGTTACCAAAAACATATAATAACTTTGTCTTGAATTTGGAAAAAAATGGAGGGTTCGGTTCATGCGCATATGAAACAGCACCTCCAACAAGGTTAAGAACCACTGGTTTAAGGCAATGTCTACACTGGTGTTGTGCCGATACCAATATTTTGGCACCGATACCAAAATAATTTTGGTACTTTTCGGTAGAGATGTCCAATAATGGCTTTTTTGCCGATATCCGATATTGTCCAACTCTTAATTACCGATTCCGTTATCAACCGATACCGATATATACAGTCGTGGAATTAACACATTATTATGCCTAATTTTGTTGTGATGCCCCGCTGGATGCATTAAACAATGTAACAAGGTTTTCCAAAATAAATCAACTCAAGTTATGGAAAAAAGTGCCAACATGGCACTGCCATATTTATTATTGAAGTCACAAAGTGCATTATTTTTTTTAACATGCCTCAAAACAGCAGCTTGGAATTTGGGACATGCTCTCCCTGAGAGTGCATGAGGAGGTTGAGGTGGGTGGGGTTGGGGGTGGGGGGGGTTTAGGGTAGGGGTAGCGGAGGGTGTATATTGTAGCGTCCCGGAAGAGTTAGTGCTGCAAGGGGTTCTGGGTATTTGTTCTGTTGTGTTTATGTTGTGTTACGGTGCGGATGTTCTCCCGAAATGTGTTTGTCATTCTTGTTTGGTGTGGGTTCACAGAGTGGCGCATATTTGTAACAGTGTTAAAGTTGTTTATACGGTCACCCTCAGTGTGACCTGTATGGCTGTTGACCAAGTATGCCTTGCATTCACTTGTGTGTGTGTGAAAAGCCGTAAATACTATGTGATTGGGCCGGCACGCAAAGGCAGTGCCTTTAAGGTTTATTGGCGCTCTGTACTTCTCCCTACGTCCGTGTACACAGCGACGTTTTAAAAAGTCATACATTTTACTTGTTGAAACCGATACCGATAATTTTGAAACCGATAATTTCCAATAATACATTTTAAAGCATTTATCGGCCGATAATATCGGCAGTCCCATATCCCTACTTTTCGGTACTTTTCTAAATAAAGGAGGCCACAAAAACATTGCATTTTTGGCTTTATTTGAACAAAAAATCTTAGGGTACATTAAACATATGTTTCTTATTGCAATTTAGTCCTTAAATAAAATAGTGAACATACTCGACAACTTGTCTTTTAGTAGTAAGTAAACAAACAAAAGCTCCTAATTTAGCTGCAGACATATGCAGTAACATATTGCGTCATTTATCATTCTATTATTTTGTCAACATTATTAAAGGACAAGTGGTAGAAAATGAATTATTAATCCACTTGTTCATTTACTGTTAATATCTGCTTACTTTCTGTTTCAACATGTTCTATCTACACTTCTGTTAAAATGTAATAATCACTTATTCTTCTGTTGTTTGATACATTACATTAGTTTTCGATGATACCACAAATTTTGGCATCAATCCGATACCAAGTAGTTACAGGAGTTTATAAACATAATATGATTTTTTTTAAAACGAAAGAAGATGTTGTGATGACAAATAATATCGACGTAATCATAGATACGTGCCTTTACTTGATATCATTACTGTGGATGTTAGGTGTAGATCCACCAATGGCGTTTGTTTACATTTTGATGCCGGTGAGCTACGGTGTGTAGTGAAGCATGTTTAGCTATTCCTCGTCCTGCAGGGATGATACTTGTAAGAAACTGACTTTATTTGTCGCCATGGAGGCGAGGATTAGTGATTTAGAAGTAGCTAAAACACTGCCGACGGCGGATAGATATTAGCCGCTATCTAGCGAGCCATGTCTTAAAGCACCTCTTCCTGAGGGTGTTTCTGTCACGGTTTGGTTGCGGCTTACTGCACGGACGACTCCGGACAGGACTTGCAGGTAGGAACATCATTTAATTCTCAAAAAACACTCAAAGAGGTACAACAACAGAAAACCAACCGACGGAACAAGGTGCCAATCGTACTCGAAACTATACTTAGCATAGGCTAGGAGACAAGCAAAACTTACACTACCATTCAAAAGTTTGGGGTCACATTGAAATGTCCTTATTTTTGAAGGAAAAGCACTGTACTTTTCAATGAAGATAACTTTAAACTAGTCTTAACTATAAAGAAATACACTCTATACATTGCTAATGTGGTAAATGACTATTCTAGCTGCAAATGTCTGGTCTTTGGTGCAATATCTACATAGGTGTATAGAGGCCCATTTCCAGCAACTATCACTCCAGTGTTCTAATGGTACAATGTGTTTGCTCATTGGCTCAGAAGGCTAATTGATGATTAGAAAACCCTTGTGAAATCATGTTCACACATCTGAAAACAGTTTAGCTCATTACAGAAGCTATGAAACTGACCTTCCTTTGAGCAGATTCAGTTTCTGGAGCATCACATTTTTGGGGTCAGTTAAACGCCAGAAAAATGGCCAGAAAAATGGCCAGAAAAAGAGAACTTTCATCTGAAACTCGACAGTCTATTCTTGTTCTTAGAAATGAAGGCTATTCCACAAAATTGTTTGGGTGACCCCAAACTTTTGATCGGTAGTGTACGTGACGAGAGCATGAAGCAAACAAAGAAGCCAGACCGACCGACTGGCAAAGGCAGGCTTAAATAATGTCTCTTGATGAGCAACAGGTGAGCGTCCCGAACACAAGAGGCAGGTGCAAATAATAAGTAGCCATGGTAGCAAACTCAGGAGGTGCACAAACAGGAACTAAAGGAGTCCAAAACAAACAGAAAACACAAAACATGATCAGTTTCAGTGTTATAGCTTCACCTTTATCTTTAGTTTTTAAGCCAAAATGCGTCCGTTCTCCCTTTTCTGTCTACACACTGTGTCTGATTGTAAGTACTCCGTGATTGTGCGCTGCCGAACATGCTCCTCTGCACGTAAAACCAGCAATGACTCGACGTGACTTCGACGCGGGCGCAGGGAGGTGCGGTACCGGTACACTTCAGAGGCGGTATAGTACAGAAAATGATTCATTAGTATTGCGGTACTATATACCGTACAACCCTAGTCTACACTAAGCCGGATAACCTCTTAAACCAGGGGTGTCCAAAGTGCGGCCCGGGGGCCATTTGCGGCCCGCAGCTAATTGTTTACCGGCCCGCCACACATTCTGGAAATGTTATTGCAAAAATAAAAAAGAACATTCAAAAAAGTGGAATGAGGTGAAATCTAACGAGAAAAAGTTGCAATGTTGACACAAAGCTGCCATGCAGGCTGTTTTTTTTCTTTTGTCTTTCTTTATTTTTATTTTTTTTGCCATTTCTCAAAAAAAAATAATGACAAAAGATCCATGCTATAATGAATTATTTTCAAAGCTCCAATTACTTCAAATATTTCACTTTAAAATGTATTATGTGGTAAATATTGCATATATTGTGTAGTTGCCTTATAAAAACATCAAAGTTTTATTTGGCGAAAGAGCATAAAAAAAATAAAAAAAAAAATAGTTCAAACGTAAAATCGACAGATGTATCTGAATTTGATATCGTAACTTAAGTGTTGAAAATAAAAGAAAAACCTAATAAAAATGTATCACTTTATGAGTGGGGCACCTTTTGGATCCCAAATATATTTAGTGGTATTTTATTTATTTTTTCACTGTGATTGCTCAAAAATATGAAATAATTAAAATCAATGGTGTCCTGCATTATTGATCTTTTAGGGCTCTAATTACTAAATACTGCATATTTCAGTTTTACTATAAAAAACAAAGTTGTTTTTGACAGAAAAGCCATAAAACCTTTTTTTTGTATTACTTTTTATCAACTTGAAGTTGATATAGAGATTTACTGTAAGCGTTAAATAAAAAATATTAATAATAATTTGACTTTTTATTTTTATTTTAATGACTGAGACCCTTTATGGTACCCGGGACCACTAAAGGTAAAATAATTTTAAAAATCCATATATTTTGTTAAGGTATGAAAATGAAAAATATCAAAATGGCCCCCACATGCTTTAATTTTTCCGTGTGCGGCCCTCAATGGGAAAAGTTTGGACACCCCTGACTTAAACAGATATTTATTTAGCCTAAGCCCCGTTTCAGCCGCACTAAATCATCGTTTAAGGTAACCCTCCTCGGACAATGTTTTGCACGGGTAAGTGCGGCGTCAATTTCTTGAATCTGCGGCTCTCAGCTTTGTATGGACTCATTGATCGTTTACAAACTGAGTTCGGAGAGGAAGTGACGCCAGAAAGACAGCGCCCCACACAGAAAGTGACGTCAGAAAGAAGGCGCCACAGCCAGCTCCATGACAACCCGTTCAGTAACTCGGCGGCAACCACAAGAAAGATGGAGGCGAGTCATCCGGACATGCCCGTGTTTCTCCTTCTTGTACAGCCAAGTGGTCAAAAGTTTACATACACTTGTAAAGAACATAACGTCATGGCTGTCTTGATTTTCCAATAATTTGTACGACTCTTATTTTGTTGTGATAGAGTGATTGGAGCACATACTTGTTGGTCACAAAAAAACATTCATGAAGTTTGGTTCTTTTATGAATTTATTATGGGTCTACTGAAAATGTGAGCAAATCTGCTGGGTCAAAAGTATACATACAGCAATGTTAATATTTGGTTACATGTCCCTTGGCAAGTTTCACTGCAATAAGGTGCTTTTGGTAGCCATCCACAAGCTTCTGCTTGAAATTTTGACCACTCCTCTTGACAAAATTGGTGCAGTTCAGCTAAATTTGTTGGTTTTCTGACATGGACTTTTTTCTTCAGCATTGTCCACACGTTTAAGTCAGGACTTTGGGAAGGCCGATCTAAAACCTTAATTGTAGCCTGATTTAGCCATTCCTTTACCACTTTTGACGTGTGTTTGGGGTCATTGTCCTGTTGGAACACCCAACTGCGCCCAAGACCCAACCTGGCTGATGATTTTAGGTTGTCCTGAAGAATTTGGAGGTAATCCTCCTTTTTCATTGTCCCATTTACTCTCTGTAAAGCACCAGTTCCATTGGCAGCAAAACAGGCCCAGAGCATAATACTACCACCACCATGCTTGATGGTGTTCCTGGGATTAAAGGCCTCACCTTTTTTCCTCCAAACATATTGCTGGGTATTGTGGCCAAACAGCTCAATTTTTGTTTCATCTGACCACAGAACTTTCCTCCAGAAGGTCTTATCTTTGTCCATGTGATGTCAGATGGAACAAAAATTGAGCTGTTTGGCCACAATACCCAGCAATATCTTTACTAGTGTATGTAAACTTTTGACCACGACTGTGTATAAATTCCTGACACACTAATTGACTGAAAGAGTGCGCACTTGATGTCACGTTATTGATGGAAAAATGCATTTCTAGACAAGATGGTTTGCCTGAGAGACTAGGAGACAACAAGAGTAACAAGCAGTAGAAAATGGATTAGAAAGGACAAATTTAAAAAATATATAATTAAAAAAATATATATTATTATTTGTATTTCTTTTTTTAACTTGGGACTTCCTGCGGGCCGAATTTTGGACGCTGGCTGGCCGGATTCGTAGTTTGGGTACCCCTGAAGTAGACTGTCAATTTTACAGTAAAAACTTTACATTTACAAAATTTCACTGTAAAATAGTGTTGCTGTTTTGATTTGTTTTACAACGTTTTACGGTAAATGGAAAAACAGTACCACAGTTTTGTGTCTTTTACAACATTATATTGTTAATGGAAAAACAGTACAAGTTCCTTTTTTATTCTGGCAACTTAACTGCCAGTTTTTCTACCGTAAAAACAAATGTATCATTTAACTGGTTTTCATTGAGGGCCACATGGCAGTTATGGCTGCCATCAGAGGGCCGCTTGTAACAGTGAATAATGTATGAATTTGCCTCTGGATTTCATGATTAATTATATACATTGTTTTAAGTAGACCAGGGCTCCCCAATTTTTTTGACTCAGGGGCCGCATTGGGTTAAAATAATTTGTATATTGCCAAAAGTATTTGGCCACCCATCCAAAAGATCAGAATCAGGAGAACGGATGACAGAGCCTGGTGTGGATGAACTCGACTGGCCTGCACAGAGTCCTGACCTGAACCTGATACAACACATTTGGGATGAATTAGAACGGAGACTGAGAGCCAGGCCTTCTCGACCAACATCAGTGTGTGACCTCACCAATGCACTTTTGGAAGAATGGTGGAAAATTCCTATAAACACACTCCGCAACCTTGTGGACAGCCTTCCCAGAAGAGTTGAAGCTGTAATAGCTGCAAAAGGTGGACCGACATCATATTGAACCCTATGGGTTAGGAATGGGATGGCACTTCAAGTTCATATGTGAGTCAAGGCAGGTGGCCAAATACTTTTGGCAATATATATATATATATATATATATATATATATATATATATATATATATATATATATATATATATATATATATATATATATATATATATATATATATGTATATATATATATATATATATATATATATATATATATATATATATATATATATATATGTATATATATATATATATATATATATATGTATATATATATATATATATATATATATATATACATACACCTATGTAGATATTGCACCAAAACCCAGACATTTGCAGCTAGAATAGTCATTTACCACATTAGCAATGTATAGAGTGTATTTCTTTAAAGTTAAGACTAGTTTAAAGTTATCTTCATTGAAAAGTACAGTGCTTTTCCTTCAAAAATAAGGACATTTCAATGTGACCCCAAACTTTTGAACGGTAGTGTATATATATATATATATATATATATATATATATATATATATATATATATATATATATATATATATATATATATATATATGTATATATATATATATATATATGTATATATATATATATATATATATATATATATATATATATATATATATATATATATATATATATATATATATATATATATTTTTTTTTTTGGTACCCGGGACCATATATATACACGGTAGTGTATATATATATATATATATATATATATATATATATATATATATATATATATATATATATATATATATATATATATATATATATATATACACTACCGTTCAAAAGTTTGGGGTCACATTGAAATGTCCTTATTTTTGAAGGAAAAGCACTGTACTTTTTAATGAAGATAACTTTAAACTAGTCTTAACTTTAAAGAAATAAACACTATACATTGCTAATGTGGTAAATGACTATTCTAGCTGCAAATGTCTGGTTTTTGGTGCAATATCTACATAGGTGTATAGAGGCCCATTTCCAGCAACTATCACTCCAGTGTTCTAATGGTACAATGTGTTTGCTCATTGGCTCAGAAGGCTAATTGATGATTAGAAAACCCTTGTGCAATCATGTTCACAAATCTGAAAACAGTTTAGCTCGTTACAGAAGCTACAAAACTGACCTTCCTTTGAGCAGATTGAGTTTCTGGAGCATCACATTTGTGGGGTCAATTAAACGCTCAAAATGGCCAGAAAAAGAGAACTTTCATCTGAAACTCGACAGTCTATTCTTGTTCTTAGAAATGAAGGCTATTCCACAAAAATTGTTTGGGTGACCCCAAACTTTTGAACGGTAGTGTATATATACAGTATATATATATATATATATATATATATATATATATATATATATAAATTCCTCACGTAACTGAAAGAGTGCGCACTTGATGTCACGTTATCGATGAAAAAATGCATTTTTGGACAATGTGATTTGCCTGAGCGGCTAGGAGACACCAATAGGTACAAGCGGTAGAAAATGGATTAGAAAGGACAGAATTTTTATTTATTTATTTATTTTTTTTTACTTGGGACTTCCCGCGGGCTGGATTTTGGACGCTGGCAGCTCGGATCTGTAGTTTGGGGACCACTGAAGTAGACTGTCGATTTTACAGTTAAAAACTTTACATTTACAAAATTTTACTGTAAAATATATTGTTTTAAAATGTTTTACAACATTTTAAGGCAAATGGAAAAACAGTACCACTGTTTTATGTTTTTTACATTATATTGTTAATGGAAAAACAGTACAAGTAATTTTTTTATTCTGGCAACTTAGCTGCCAGTTTTTCGACCGTAAAAATAAATGTATTGTTTTCCTTTTACAGTAATACACTGTTGTTTTTGTTTTCAATTTACAGTAATATGCTGTAAAGAACACCGTAAAATGTATTGTCATTTTTATTAATTTGATGGGTAGATTGCTGTAAAATTAAGTATTTTTATTTAGACTAAAAATTTTTGGAAAGTATGATAATATACTGTAATAGTTTTTGCAATAATGGATCTTATTAAAGTTTAAAAGGCATGCAATTTTAAGCAGTACATATATGTATTTCTGTCAAAATGAAAAAAATCCATTACATTTAGTGAGAAAATATGAAGTACTTTATTGACACATATCATTTCCAGGTGTTTGGAGCCCAGACAACATTATGGATAACCAGATCTGGCCCTAGGGCCTTGAGTTGGACACTTGTGTTTTAAGGCATACATTTGAATGATTCAAGTTCACTCTCATCGCCATTGCATACATGTTTTTCAGCTGTAATTTAAATTTCTGTCAAGTATTACTCATCTGAGTCATGTGACAGAAGTAGGATGGTTAGCTGGCAAGACTATATCTTTGGGATAGGTCACCTTTTGTGATAGCTGGTGGAGAGTACAGGTAACTCAACCCAACATAGCTTGATCAAACCCAGGTTGAGTGCAACACTCCTTTGAGACAAGTACCGTATTTTCCGCACCATAAGCCGCCCCGTGTTATTAGCCGCACTTTCAATGATCGGCATATTTCAAAACTTTGTTTACCTATTAGCCGCCCCGTGCTATTAGCCGCACCTACGCTGCGCTAAAGGGAATGTCAAAAAAACAGTCAGATAGGTCTGTCAAACTTTAATAATATATTACAAACCAGCGTTCTAACAACTCTGTTCACTCCCAAAATGTAATGTGCAAATGTGCAATCACAAAAATAGTAACACTCAAAATAGTGCAGAGCAATAGCAACATCAATAACTCAACGTTGCTCGAACGTTAATGTCACACAACACACAAAATAAACATTTAAAGCTCACGTTCTGAAGTTATTACTCATCCACAAATCCCTCGAATTCTTCTTCTTCTTCGGTGTGCTTCACTTGTTTTTTGACACCATCTGTGATGTGGACGCGCATGGACTTGTAGCTCAACAGGGACGGAGCTGCGTGAAAAAAGTCACCCGGTCTCTTCGCTCATCTTTTCTTCATCCATCCATCCCTTCGAGTTAGCTTTTATGATGACGCCGGCTGGAAAGTTCTCTTTTGGCAAGGTCTTCATTTTGAATATCACCATGGGTGGAAGTTTCTGGCCGTTAGCATGGCAAGCTAACGGATATTCACCGTACGTGCTCCCGTTGTATCCACAGTGCGGTTCACAGGAATATCAAAAGTCAGTGGAACCTTGTACGCGTGTCTCTTAGTAGGAGCCATTTTGTGGTCTTTACAGAAACACACAAATGAAATGAAATATCCGCGCGCTTCTTCTTCTACGGGGGCGGGTGCTCACCTTGGCGGTTGCTTACAGTAGAAGAAGAAGCGCTTCCTCTTCTATGGGGGCGGTTGCTTACCGTAGAAGAAGAAGCGCTTCCTCTTCTACGGGGAAAAAAGATGGCGGCTGTTTACCGTAGTTGCGAGACCTAAACTTTATGAAAATAATTATTAATATTAATCCATATATAAAGCGCACCGGGTTATTAGCCGCACTGTCAGCTTTTGAGAAAATGTGTGGTTTTTAGGTGCGGCTTATGGTGCGGAAAATACGGTAGTGTCAGAAGTGGGGCGGTCAACCGTAAAGACTGTATTACCAGGACAGGAAAGTTTCTGTGATAAGCCGCAGAGTATGTGTTGTTCAACCCAACATAGCTTGTTCAAACTTGGCTTGAGCGTATCATTCCTTTGTAAAGAAAAAGAAAAACGTTGCCAGAACTGGGATGGTTACCTGTGAAGACTATATCCTCGGGAAACGTTACCTTTTGTGATGGACTCTGCGATGTTATACAACCCAACATAGCTTGATCAAACATGGGTTGAGTGTACTTCTCCTTTCTGACAATGGTGTCAGAAATGGAGTAGCTAGCTCTGACGCCATCTCACATTATTAACCGTATCCACTCGGCATCCATTGCACCGGAGGTTTCTCATTACGCCCATTGGGTTGAGTTTTTTCTTGTCCTGATGTGGGATCTGATGTGGCTGTGGCTTGTGCAGCCCTTTGAAGAAACTCTTGCGATGGGTAACCCTTGTGTGATAGACCCAAAAAAGACCCTACGAATGGAACAGGGAGGTAGAGTGACACAACATACCACCACCAAGGTTGTGCTCACAATGTCGCTGTCATGCCAGGAAGTCTGGTCGTAGTCTGTGTGTACATTTTTCTCTCCAATACACCAAGGTGTGTTGGGGGTACTAAAAATGGTCATTTGAAAAATGGTGTCAGAAGTGGGATTTGTAATCGTCTGGCCATCCATAACGGGCTCACTTGACATTTGGGAGATGTAACCCCATCCATCCATTTTCTACCACGTGTCCCTTTCGGGCTCGTGGGAGTGCTGCATTCGGGCGGAAGGCGGCGTACACCCTGGACAAGTCGCCACCTCATCACAGGGCCAACACAGATGGACAGAAAACATTCACACTTACATTCACACACTAAGGCCAATTTAGTGTTGCCAATCAATCTATCCCCTGGTACATGTCTTTGGAGGTGGGAGGAAGCCGGAGTACCCGGAGGGGAACCCACGCAGTCCACACAGAAAGACCCCGAGCCTGGGGGATCGAACCCAGGACCTTCGTATTGTGAGGCACATGCACTAACCCCTGTGCCACCCTGCCACACTTTAAAATAATATTTTTTTCAACTTAACAGCGTTTGAGTTTGGTTTGAGGTCTGGCATTTAGTATGTGTCAGAAGTGGGATAATTAGCTTGAGGCCATCTGTTGGAGGGACCGTTGGGTTAAGGTCCCGGCAAAGGTTATCCAGAGTAAATCCCACCTAACCTTATCCTTGACCACACACACACAATGGTCGTTTAAGATCCCCCCCATCGGCCGGCGCAACGCGACCTAGTACGTATGCGCTGAAAATGCACACGTCATAGTCACCTCCAATGTTGCTTTTGTGCAAGTTCTTAAATGTATCTTATCTGAACAATATCCAGTGTTGCGGTGTTTCAATTTACTGGTATCATGTGTGCTGTGGGGCCCTATTGTAGTAAAATCCACCTGAAACATCATAAATAAATCAAATCTTTAATGGACATGTGAAAGTAAACAATGAAATAAAGAAGATTTTACAACAATCAATCTAGGGATCTAGATATCTGGTCGGGACACTCCTCACTCTTTTGCCTTCACCTTTATTGTTCATCTGTCATCAACAGACAGAGGTTGAGTCTGTGACATACCTGATATAGTCTGCTTTGCCAGTCCAAATGCATTCGATGTATTCTGTAGTCTTCCCTCGACGGCCAGGTAATAAAAAACACACGCTACCTTTTTTTAATCACATCCACTGGAGCCCGCATTGTTGTTGTCTCTCCTTCGACAAATGGACAAAGTTCTTTGGTAAGTAAAATCACAGCTGACCTGGACATTCAAAAGTTTTCTTGCCGTCTGAGAAGTGTTGTATCCCAAAAAGCTGCAATCGCTTTCTCTTAAGGTATTCATGTGTGATTTCCACAAGTGTCTGTACATGTAGAAGAAGGAGAAACACGGGCATGTCTGGATGACTCGCCTCCATATTTCCAGTGGTTAACTCCGAGTTACAGAACCACTTGTTATGAAGCTGGCTGTGGCGCGTTCTTTCTGACGTCACTTCCTGTGTGGGGCGTGGTCTTTCTGGCGTCACTTCCTCTCCGGACTCACTTTGTAAACGATCGATGAGTCCATACAAAGCTAAGAGCCGCAGATTCAAGAAATACACGGCGCACTTACCCGTGTAAAAAATGATCCAAGGAGGGGAACCTTAAACGATGAATTAGTGTGGCCGACACAGTGCTTAGGCTAAATAATTATTCGTTTAAGGGGTTATCCGGCTTAGTGTAGACATAGCCTAAGTCACCCTGCAATAAAACATTAAAAAGGGGGAGAAACTGGAATGATTGCTACCATGCTCAAAATTCAGTTTCAGCACATTGGGACCAGTGGTGTCAGAGATGTTATGGTAATCCGCGGCCCTTTTTGAAGCCCTAAATCGACAGCACACTTTCCTTTTAAGCCCACATAAACAGCATTACCCGGTCTGCTTACTTTCATCTACGGAACATTAATCGTCTTCGCCCATCCCTTACCCCACATACTGCTGCCATACTAGTCCATAGCCTGGTCACCTCTCGCCTGGACTACTGCAACTCTCTCCTGTTTTGTCTCCCTCACAAGTCACTTCACAAACTTCAACTTCTCCAGAACTCTGCAGCCCGGATAATCACCAGAACCCCTTCAATCCGGCACATCACCCCTGTTCTGCAGCAACTCCACTGGCTACCCATCAAACATCGTATCCACTTTAAAATAATTATCCTCACTTTCAAAGCCATCCATAACCTCTCTCCATCTTATCTCTCTGACCTGATCCATGTCGCCACGCCCTCACGTTCCCTAAGATCCTCTTCATCCATCCATCTGACTGTCCCTTTATTTAAACTGTCCACCATGGGTGCCCGAGCTTTCAGCCGCTCTGCCCCACATCTTTGGAACTCTTTGCCACCAGACCTTCGAAACTTGGACTCAATATCCCTCTTCAAATCAAGACTCAAAACACACCTATTCCTGACTGCTTATTCATTATAATCATCTTTTCTTCTCTATCTTTGTTGTTGTTATTATTGTTGTTTTTATCCAATTTGATTTTATTGTTTCAATCTTGTACGGTGTCCTTGAGTGCCCATAAGGCACCTTATAAATAAAATGTATTATTATTATTATTATTATTATTATTATTATTATTATTAATGATTATAGGATTTTGAGGCATTTTTTTGTGCGCTCACACACCTTTTGTCTTTCTCTGTTGTCTGAAATAAGTCTCGTTACAGAGTTAAACAAACATATGGCAATGGCTTTTCCCTGATTAATACACCTTATCCTGCCTGGACGCCCTGACTGGCTGGCGGGACTGTCCAGACACACACACACACACACACACACCACTTCTTAGTGGGCTTACAAATCTCTTGACTGCTACATATTCAGGCTATGTCTACACTAAGCAGGATAACCTCTTTAAACGAATAATTTTTTCGCCTAAGCCCCGTTGCGGCCACACTAAATCATCGTTTAAGGTTCCCCTCCTTGGATAATTTTCTACACGGGTAAGTCTTTTCTTGAATCTCCGGCTCTTAGCTTTGCATGGACTCATTGATCGTTTACAAACTGAGTTTGGAGAGGAAATGACGTCAGAAAGAACGCGCCACAGCTAGCTTCATAATAAAGTGGTTTCGTAACTGGGAGCTAACCACTGGAAAGATGGAGGAGAGTCATCCAGACATGCCCGTGTTTCTCCTTCCTCTACATGTACAGACACTTGTGGAAATCACACATGAATACCTTAAGAGAAAGCGATTGCAGCTATTTGGGATACAACACTTCTCAGACAGCAAGAGGACTTTCCAATGTCCAGGTCAGCTGTGATTCTACTTAGCGAAAAACGTTTTCCATTTGCCGAAGGAGAGACAACGAGAATGCGGGCTCCCGTGGATGTGATAAAAAAAGTAGCATGTGCTTTGTATTACCTGGCCGTCGACGGAAGACTACGGATGCTTTTGCACTGGCAAAGCAGACTGCATCAGTTATTGTCCGCCATGTATGTCGCGGACTCAACGTCTAGGTCCAGGGTATATAAAGTCACCACAAACAAATGGACAATGAAGGTGAAGGCAAAAGAGTGAGGAGTGTACTGACCAGATACATATAATGCCAAAAGTATTTGGCCACCTGTCTCTACTCACATATGAACCATCCCATTCCTAACCCATAGGGTTCAATATGATGTCGGTCCACCTTTTGCAGCTATTACAGCTTCAACTCTTCTGGGAAGGCTGTCCACAAGGTTGCGGAGTGTGTTTATAGGAATTTTCCACCATTCTTCCAAAAGCGCATTGGTGAGGTCACACACTGATGTTGGTCGAGAAGGCCTGGCTCTCCATTCTAATTCATCCCAAAGGTGTTGTAGGCCCTGTTTACACTAAGCCGGATAAGGTTATCCAGGGTAAATCACACTTAACCTTATCCATGTCCACACACAACAATGCCACCGTTAAAAAACACCGACCCCCTACGTCCGCCGGCGCAACGCGACCTAGTACGTATGCGCTGAAAATGCACACGTCATAGTCACCTCCAGTGTTGCTTTGTGTGCAAGTTCTTAAATTTAACTTATCTGAACAATATCCAGTGTTGTGGTATTTCAATTAAGTGGAATCCAGTGTGCTGTGGGGCCCTATTGTAGTGAATCCCACCTGAGACATCATAAATTAATCCAATCTTTATTAGACACGTAAACAATGTGATAAAGAACATTTTAAAGTTAAAGTGCCAATGATTGTCACACAAACACCAGGTGTGGCGAAATTATTCTCTGCATTTGACCCATCCCCCTCGATCACCCCCTGGGAGGTAAGGGGAGCAGTGAGCAGCAGCGGTGGCCGTGCCCGGGAATCATTTTGGTGATGAAACCCCCAATTCCAACCCTTGATGCTGAGTGCCAAGCAGGGAAGTAATGGGTCCCATTTTTATAGTCTTCAGTATGACTTACATCAATCAAACTAGGGATCTAGATATCTGGTCAGGACACTCCTCACTCTTTTGCCTTCACCTTCATTGTCCATTCCTTTTTGGTGACTTTATATACTCTGGACCTAGACGTTGAGTCCGCGACATACACGGCGGACAATAACTGATACAGTCTGCTTTGCCAGTCCAAATGCAATCGCCGTTTTCCTCGACGGCCAGGTAATACAAAGCACACTACCTTTTTTATTACACCCACGGGAGCCCGCATTGTCATTGTCTCTCCTTTGACAAATGGACACAGTTTTTTGGTAAGTAGAACCACAGCTGACCTGGACATTCAAAAGTTCTCTTGCCGTCTGAAAAGTGTCGTATCCCAAATAGCTGCAATCGCTTTCTCTTAAGGTATTCATGTGTGATTTCCACAAGCGTCTGTACAGACGGAAGGAGAAAGAATGACTCGCCTCCATATTTCCAGTGGTTAGCTCCGAGTTACGAAACCACTTGTTATGAAGCTGGCTGTGGCGTGTTCTTTCTGACGTCACTTCCTGTGTGGGGTGCGGTCTTTCTGGCGTCACTTCCTCTCCGAACTCACTTTGTAAACGATCAGAGTCCATACAAAGATAAGAGCCGCAGATTCAAGAAATAGTCGGCGCACTTACCCGTGTAACAAATTATCCAAGGAGCGGAACCTTAAACGATGAATTAGTGTGGCCGACAAGGTGCTTAGGCTAAATAATTATTCGTTTAAGGGGTTATCTGGCTTAGTGTAGACATAGCCTAAGTCACCCTGCAATAAAAAATTTAAAAACATACATGGCGGACAATAACTGATAACATCTGCTTTGCCAGTCCAAATGCATTCGCCGTTTTCCTCGACGGCCAGGTAATACAAAGCACACGCTACCTTTTTTCATCACATCCACGGGAGCCCACATTCTCGTTGACTCTCCTTCGACAAATGGACTAAGTTTTTCGCTAAGTAGCATCACAGCTAACCCGGCCGGACATTCCAAAGTTCTCTTGCCGTCTTAGAAGTGTTGTATCCCAAATAGCTGCAATGGCTTTCTCTTAAAGGCCTACTGAAACCCACTACTACCGACCACGCAGTCTGATAGTTTATATATCAATGATAAAATCTTAACATTGCAACACATGCCAATACGGCCGGGTTAACTTATAAAGTGCAATTTTAAATTTCCAGCTAAACTTCCGATTGAAAACGTCTATGTATGATGACTTATGCGCGTGACGTCAATCGTTGAAACGGAAGTATTCGGACACCATTGTATCCAATACAAAAAGCTCGGTTTTCATCGCAAAATACCACAGTATTCTGGACATCTGTGTTGGTGAATCTTTTGCAATTTGTTTAATTAGCAATGAAGACTGCAAAGAAGAAAGCTTTAGGTGGGATCGGTGTTTTAGCGGCTGGCTACAGCAACACAACCAGGAGGACTTTGACTTGGATAGCAGACGCGCTATCCAACGCTAGCCGCCGACCGCATCTATGATCGGGTGAAGTCCTTCGTCGCTCCGTCGATCGCTGGAACGCAGGTGAGCACGGGTGTTGATGAGCAGATGAGGGCTAATGTTTTTAGCATAGCTCTGTGAGGTCCCGTTGCTAAGTTAGCTTCAATGGCGTCATTAGCAACAGTATTGTTAAGCTTCGCCAGGCTGGAAAGCATTAACCGTGTAGTTACATGTCCATGGTTTAATAGTATTGTTGATTTTCTGTCTATCCTTCCAGTCAGGGGTTTATTTCTTTTGTTTCTATCTGCAGTTAAGCCCGATGCTATCACGTTAGCTCCGTAGCTAAAGTGCTTCGCCGATGTATTGTCATGGAGATAAAAGTCACTGTGAATGTCCATTTCGCATTCTCGACTCTCATTTTCAAGAGGATATAGTATCCGAGGTGGTTTAAAATACAAATCCGTGATCCACAATAGAAAAAGGAGAGAGTGTGGAATCCAATGAGCCAGCTTGTACCTAAGTTACGGTCAGAGCGAAAAAAGATGCGTCCTGCACTGCACTCTAGTCCTTCACTCTCACGTACCTCATCCACAAATCTTTCATCCTGGCTCAAATTAATGGGGTAATCATCGCTTTCTCGGTCCGAATCGCTCTCGCTGCTGGTGTAAACAATGGGGAAATGTGAGGAGCCTTTGAACCTGTGACGTCACGCTACTTCCGGTACAGGCAAGGCTTTTTTTATCAGCGACCAAAAGTTGCGAACTTTATCGTCGATGTTCTCTACTAAATCCTTTCAGCAAAAATATGGCAACATCGCGAAATGATCAAGTATGACACATAGAATGGATCTGCTATCTATGTTTGAATAAAAAAAAATCATTTCAGTAGGCCTTTAAGGTATTCATGCGTGATTTCCACAAGCGTCTGTACATGTAGAAGAAGGAGAAACACGGGCATGTCTGGATGACTCGGCTTCATATTTACAGTGGTTAGCTCCGAGCTTTATTATGAAGCTGGCTGTGGCGTGTTCTTTCTGACGTGCATGTGTTGCGCCGGCGGACGTAGGGGGGATGGGGGGGAGTCTTAGGCACCGTTTACACTAAGTTAGGTTATCCAGGGTAAAGCACTGTGTGGGGCGCGGTCTTTCTGGCGTCACTTCCTCTCCGAACTCAGTTTGTAAACTATCAATGAGTCCATACAAAGCTAAGAGCCGGAGATTCAAGAATTACACGGCTGACTTACCCGTGTCAAAATTTGTCCGAGGAGGGGGACCTTAAACGCTGGTTTAGTGTGGCTGAAACGGGGCTTAGGCTAAATAATTATTCGTTCAAGGGGTTAAACGACTTACTGTAGACATGGCCTATGTTTAGGTGGGATTTACCCTGTGTAGTGTAGAAGGGGCCTAACGCTGTATGGGAGATAAGGCATTGTTTTATTTTGTTGCTTCACTTCCGATGACAACACTCGCGACAACACTCCGATTGTCTCGTCGGACGGCGGATCTGCATTCAACATGTTAACCTCCCCATACGGCGCAAACAATGGCGACTGTATGTGTGCATACACAACTGTGTGTGTGTAATGTGCCCAACCTCTGCACAAAGGCATGCCCGGACTGTCACCCATTGCCAAGCCCTCTGCCGTTTGTGTGTGTGTGTGAAGGGAGGGGGTTCACCATCTGTTCAGGGGTTCAGTGTGGTCGCAGGTGTTCGGAGACAGTGAGTAAGGGGCATTCGAGGCAGGGTATCGGGGCACATGGATGTGTGCAGGGGGTACAGGACGGTGGTCAGTTCTTCGCCAATGCAGCATAACACGGAGTCTTTAGAAAGAGATGCAAAGCTTACAGTAATTACAGAGCACATATAGTGAACAGAGAGGGGTGGGGAGGAGTTGCAGTCCAAAGAGAAAAGGAGGGCTGAGTGTTTGATCAAAGTTTACCAAGTCCGAGGACATTTGCATACAGATGGTACTGTAGCATGCCCCCCCCCCCCGGCATACCTTTCCCTCTCCTTGTTTGTCTTTCTCTGTGTCTCTTTTTCTCTCTCTCTCTCCCTTGCACACAAATGTAATAGGGTTTCATTGAAGAATCCATGAATAGCCTTTCAAGGGCGCGCTCTGAGGAAGAAAACGGCCTTGGCCGCACAACACAGCGCCTAGAAAGAGAAAGCCAGGCCGGAGGGAGCGCGGGCGAGGCAAAAAGGGGAAAAGACGGAGAGATGTAAAAAAAAAAAAAAAAAAAAAAAAAATGGAAAAAAAAGTGATGATTAGGACAGGATTAGGGAAGGGAGAGAGGGGCGAGAATGGGAAGAAAGCGACGGGAAAAGCCACTGTGAAGTACTAATTATTAAAACAAATTCAGCCAGTGGGGTTTACCTACACATATCTATGCTAATGCCCGTTCATTCACCCGCTTGGTTTTGAATGGCATTGTCCCACCGCGTCCATCTTTAAGTCCCTCTTACGTAAGCTATATGTCCCTTTTGAAGCCATTGTTGACGTGCGACCCACCCCCCCGCCGTGTCCAAACTCAAGACGACGTCCAACAGGAGTCGCGCGGAACCCGAGCCTGAACTCGCCACCGCTGGAAATATGCAAACAATTCTACACGCTTTGCTTCAATCGCCACGCCGCGCTATTTTAATCATTGGTAAAGTGAAAACAGTCGTTTACAAAAAAAAGCGGTTCCAAAAAGATAACTGACGGGACAGATGCGGTGATGAACCACAACAAACCGGCGATTACCGACGCAAAATGTCAAAGGACGGATGGAAAGATGTTTTTATTTAATGCCTGCAACCTCTAATAGTAGAAGCCTCACAGTCAAGGTTTTTTTTTTCTCTCTTCAAACTACAGAGGAAGCAACTAGAATAGCGTTTAAATATAGACTTAGAAACCATAGGGTTGCTCAGACCGGATGGATCTGGATAGTCAATGATGAAGTCGTTGGTATGTCTTTGATGAGAATTGAGTATATTTATGCACATTATATATATATATATATATATATATATATATATATATATATATATATATATATATATATATATATATATATATATACACATATATATATATATATATATATATATATATATATATATATATATATATATATATATATATATATATATATATATATATATATATATATATATATATATATATATATATATTATGCATATTTGTGTGTGTGTGTGTATATATATATGTATATATATACAGTACAGGCCAAAAGTTTGGACACACCTTCTCCGTATTCAATGGGTTTTCTTTATTTTCATGACTATTTACATTGTAGATTGTCACTTAAGGCATCAAAACTATGAATGAACACATATCAATCAATCAATCAATCAATCAATGTTTATTTATATAGCCCTAAATCACAAGTGTCTCAAAGGGCTGTACAAGCCACAACGACATCCTCGGTACAGAGCCCACATACGGGCAAGGAAAACTCACACCAGTGGGACGTCAATGTGAATGACTATGAGAAACCTTGGAGAGGACCGTATATGTGGATAACCCCCCCCCCCTCTAGGGGAGACCGAAAGCAATGGATGTCGAGTGGGTCTGACATGATATTGTGAAAGTTCAACACATCAGCGAAAGTCCAGGCCATAGTGGGGCCAGCAGGAACCATCCCGAGTGGAGACGAGTCAGCAGTGTAGAGATGTCCCCATCTGATGGACAGGCTAGCGGTCCACCCCGGGTTGGGAGCAGAGTAGAAAAGAAAAGAAAAGAAACGGCAGATCAACTGTTCTAAAAAGGGAGTCTATTTAAAGGCTAGAGTATACAAATGAGTTTTAAGATGAGACTTAAATGCTGAAATACTGAGATAGCATCTCTAACTTTTACCGGGAGGGCATTCCATAGTATTGGAGCCCGAATAGAAAACGCTCTATAGCCCGCAGACTTTTTTTGGGCTCTGGGAATCACTAATAAGCCGGAGTTCTTTGAACGCAGATTTCTTGCCAGGACATATGGTACAATACAATCGTCAAGATAGGCAGGAGCTTGACCGTGTAGTATTTTATACGTAAGTAGTAAAACCTTAAAGTCGCATCTTAGGTGCACAGGAAGCCAGTGCAGGTGAGCCAGTATAGGCGTAATATGATCAAACTTTCTTGTTTTTGTCAAAAGTCTAGCAGCCGCATTTTGTACCAACTGTAATCTTTTAATGCTAGACATAGGGAGGCCTGAAAACAAAACGTTACAGTAATCGAGACGAGATGTAACGAACGCATGGATAATGATCTCAGCGTCGCTAGTGGACAAGATGGAACGAATTTTAGCGATATTACGGAGATGAAAGAAGGCCGTTTTAGTAACACTCTTAATGTGTGACTCAAACGAGAGAGTTGGGTCGAAGATAATACCCAGATTCTTTACCGAGTCTCCTTGTGTAATTGTTTGGTTGTCAAATGTTAAGGTGGTACTATTAAATAGATGTCGGTGTTGAGCAGGACCGATAATCAGCATTTCCGTTTTCTTAGCGTTGAGTTGCAAAAAGTTAGCGGACATCCATTGTTTAATTTCATTAAGACACGCCTCCAGCTGACTACAATCCGGCGTGTTGGTCAGCTTTAGGGGCATGTAGAGTTGGGTGTCATCAGCATAACAGTGAAAGCTAACACCGTACTTGCGTATGATGTCACCTAGCGGCAGCATGTAAATACTAAAGAGTGCAGGGCCAAGAACCGAACCCTGGGGAACTCCGCACGTTACCTTAACATAGTCCGAGGTCACATTGTTATGGGAGACACACTGCATCCTGTCAGTAAGATAAGAGTTAAACCAAGACAAGGCTAAGTCTGTCATCCCAATACGCGTTTTGATACGCTCTAATAAAATATTATGATCAACAGTATCGAAAGCGGCGCTAAGATCAAGAAGCAGCAACATAGATGAAGCATCAGAATCCATCGTTAGCAATAGATCATTAGTCATTTTTGCGAGGGCTGTCTCCGTAGAGTGATTTGCCCTGAAACCGGATTGAAAAGGTTCACAGAGATTGTTAGACGCTAAGTGTTCATTTAGCTGCTGTGCGACAATTTTTTCGAGGATTTTCGAGATAAACGGAAGGTGGGACACCGGCCGGTAGTTTACCAGGAGATCAGGATCGAGGTTAGGTCTTTTGAGTAGAGGATGAATAACCGCTTTTTTGAATGCTAGGGGAACAGTGCCAGAGGAAAGTGATACGTTTATAACATCTAACACTGATGGACCTAATAATACAAAGCTCCTTGATAAGTTTCCCAGGAATTGGGTCAAGTAAACATGTTGTTTGTTTTATCCCACTTACACACATTTTGACAATTCCTCCAATGTTATTTCATCAAAGAGAGAGAAACTATTTTGGAGGGCGGTATCCGTCGTATATACAGTCGTATTTGTGTTAATAGAACCCAGTTGTAGCTGAGATGCATTGTCTTTAATCTCTTTTCTAATGACTTCAATTTTCTTATTAAAGAAATTCATAAAGTCATCTGCCGAGTGGGTGGAGCTACTGGGAGGAGTCCCTTGTTGGGTTAGCGATGCTACTGTACTAAACAGAAATTTAGGATCATTTTTGTTGAGGTGGATGAGATTTGAGTAATATTTAGCTTTAGCTGAG
Organism: Entelurus aequoreus; assembly: GCF_033978785.1. Taxonomy (NCBI): domain Eukaryota; kingdom Metazoa; phylum Chordata; class Actinopteri; order Syngnathiformes; family Syngnathidae; genus Entelurus; species Entelurus aequoreus. The sequence continues at coordinate 26,019,025 of NC_084753.1, read as the reverse complement.
GTAAGCATGCGTTTATAAGTTATTAAACTATCACACCATGCTTGATGGAAAACCTCAAGTTTAGTCGCACGCCATTTGCATTCCAGCTTTCTACATGATCATTTCTGGGCTTTAGTTTCTTCTGTAAACCATGGGGTACGCCTTTTAGGGGCCCTTTTTAGCTTTAGCGGTGCTACACTATCAATGGTGTCGCGCAGGGTGTCATTAAAGTTGTTAGTGAGGTTATCAATAGAGCCCACATAATTTGGGAATGGTGCCATTACCGAAGGCAGTAGGTCAGTAAGAGTCGTCGTTGTGGCAGCATTAATGTTGCGGCTGCTATAGTAGTTATTATTGTTATTATTAGTTTGTTGACAATGAGTCAGAACTTCGAATTTTATAAGGTAATGATCGGACATTACTTTAGTGTACGGGAGTATCGTAACTTTAGAGGTGGTGACACCCCTGACAAGCACTAGATCTATCGTATTACCATTGGGTTCATTTATTATTTGTGTAAGACCACAGCTATCAATTATAGTCTGGAGCGCCACGCATGGAGGGTCCGATGGGGTATTCATATGGATATTAAAGTCCCCCATTATGATTATATTGTCGGCGTGCGTCACTAGATCAGCAACAAACTCTGAGAATTCACTGATGAAGTCCGAATAGGGCCCAGGGGGGCGGTAGATAACAGCCAGGTGGAGAGGCAGCGGTGTGACAAACCTCAGAGTGAGCACCTCAAACGAGTTATATTTATTATTTAGGTTAGGTGTAAGATTATAGTTTTCATTGTATATTAGTGCGACACCCCCTCCCCTTTTAAGAGGTCGGGCAACATGTGTATTGGTATACTTAGGAGGAGATGCCTCATTTAGCGCAAAAAAATCGTCTGGTTTGAGCCAGGTCTCGGCGAGACCAACGACGTCAAGTTTGTTGTCTCTAATGACTTTATTAACTAATAACGTTTTGGAAGATAATGATCTTATGTTTAAAAAGCCCATATTATAGGTAGTGGGCTGTTTTGAGGATTGTTTGTTGAAATTATCCGAAGTAGCAATATTAATAATGTTGCGTTTATTATGCGTCGTGCACTTTAAATAGTTTCGACCATATCTAGGAATTGATACGACGGGGATATTCAGATTGTTTGCTTGATGTTGCGATAAACTGAACGCATCATAGTTAGCTACCTCAGTACAATGTATGTCTGCCTCTGACACGGTCACAAAAGAAAAAACATTATGTGAGTTGTGTTTTATTCTAAAATAATTGCTATGTGTGCAGGGATTATCCAGCCTGACGCCGGCTAGTTCTAGTTTAAATGGCTTCTTACCCGGAGACTCCACGCTTCTTTGGTTAGCTTTTCTCTTTGTTGTTAGCCCAGCTCGGCATCCCCACTTCTGCTTCCGCTCGCACCGCTTACGTCGTCTCCATTGGCGGTCACCGCTAGCACTTGACTCCGCTGCTACAAAGGCCGCTCGATGTAGCCCACGAAGTATTCCCATGCTAGCGAGGAGGTCCACCGTACATGCATCTTTCAGTCTATAACGACCCGATCCATCCACATCCAGAATTGTCTGTCGGTCGTATGTGATCACAGAGTGTTCACGCTTTGAGCCAGCCATGAAATTGACAGAAATGACGGGTGTTTTTTGCCAAATCGCTCTACACTCCCAAGAGCGTTAGCATAGCCGCAGCATCGCCATGCGCCGCCATCTTGCCATCTTCTTCTTGCCATATGGAGTTATGTACTTAACAAAAAAAGGTGAAATAACTGAAAACATGTTTTATATTCTAGTTTCTTCAAAGTAGCCACTCTTTGCTATGATTACTGCTTTGCACACTCTTGGCATTCTCTCGATGAGCTTCAAGAGGTAGTCACCTGAAATGGTTTTCACTTCACAGGTGTGCCTTATCAGGGTTGATTAGTGGAATTTCTAGCTTTATCAGTGGGATTAGGACCATCAGTTAAGAAGGATTTTCCAAACATTTGGCCCGTACTGTATACAGTATATATACAGTATGCATATGCATATATATATATATATATATATATATATATATATATATATATATATATATATATATATATATATATATATATATATATATGTATATATACATACATACATACATACATACATACATACATACATACATACATACATACATACATACATATAAATATATACAGTATATATATATGTAATGGATGTGGACGGTCAAGGCTGACGTGGTCCCTGTGGTAGTGGGGGCGCTCGGAGCTGTAACCCCCAAACTGGGAGAGTGGCTCCAACAGATCCCAACAACAACATCTGAAGCCTCAGTCCAGAAAAGCGCAGTCCTAGGAACAGCCAAGGTACTGCGGAGAACCCTCAAACTCCCAGGCCTCTGGTAGAGGACCCGAGCTTGAGGATGACACAGATACCACCCCACCGGGGTGAGGAGGAGATTTATTATTTTTTATTTTTTTTATTTTATATATATATATATATATACACTACCGTTCAAAAGTTCAGGGTCACATTGAAATGTCCTTATTTTTGAAGGAAAAGCACTGTACTTTTCAATGAAGATAACTTTAAACTAGTCTTAACTTTAAAGACATACACTCTATACATTTCTAGTGTGGTAAATGACTATTCTAGCTGAAAATGTCTGGTTTTTGGTGCAATATCTACATAGGTGTATATAGGCCCATTTCCAGCAACTATCACTCCAGTGTTCTAATGGTACAATGTGTTTGCTCATTGGCTCAGAAGGCTAATTGATGATTAGAAAACCCTTGTGCAGTCATGTTCACACATCTGAAAACAGTTTAGCTCGTTACATAAGCTACAAAACTGACCTTCCTTTGAGCAGATTGAGTTTCTGGAGCATCACATTTGTGGGGTCAATTAAACGCTCAAAATGGCCAGAAAAAGAGAACTTTCATCTGAAACTCGACAGTGGGTTATACTTGTATAGCGCTTTTTTTTTTTTTTTTTTTTTTTTTTTGACAGTCTATTCTTGTTCTTAGAAATGAAGGCTATTCCACAAAATTGTTTGGGTGACCCCAAACTTTTGAACGGTAGTATATATATATATATATATATATATATATATATATATATATATATATATATATATATATATATATATATATATATATATATATATATACACACACACAGTACAGGCCAAAAGTTTGGACACACCTCTTTCAATGTGTTTTAAATATTTTCATGATTATTTACCTTGTAGATTGTCACTGAAGGCATCAAACCTACGACACCTGTGAAGTGAAAACCATTTCAGGTGACTATCTCTTGAAGCTCATCGAGAGAATGCCAATGTACAATCTACAATGTAAATAGTCATGAAAAAAAAGAAAACACATTGAATGAGGTGTGTCCAAACTTTTGGCCTGTACTGTATACATACATATATATATAGTGAGTAAAAGTATTCAGACCCCTCAAAAGGTTTCACTCTGTTACTTTGCAGCCATTTGCAAAAACTCAAAAAAGTTCATTTTATTTCTCATTAATTACACTCATTACACTGAGCACCCCATCTTGACAGCCAAAAAAGAGAAATGTAGACATTTTGTAAATGTATTAAAAAACTAAATCTAAAATATCTAAATATAGTATTCTGACCCTTTGCTGTGACACTCGTATTTAATTCATATGCCGTCCGTTTCTTCTGATCCTCCTTTAGATGGTTGTGCAAATGACAATCATGAGGTGCAAGAAACTGCCCAAGGAGCTCAGAGACAGAAATGTGGCAAGGCATAGATCTGGCCACGGTTACAAAATAATTTCTACAGCAGTCAAGGTTCCTAAGAGCACAGTGGCCTCCATAATCCTTAAATGGAAGAAGGTTGAGATGACCCCAACTCTTCCTAGACCTGGCCGTCCAGCCAAATTGAGCAATCGTGGGAGAAGAGCCTTGGTGAGGTAAAGAAGAACCCAAAGATCACTGTGGCTGAGCTCCAGAGATGCAGTGGGGCGATGGGAGAAAGTTCCACAAAGCCAACTATCACTGCAGCCCTTCACCAGTCGGGGTTTTATGGCAGAGTGGCCAGATTGAAGCTTCTCCTTAAAGCAAGACACATGAAAGACCGCATAGAGAGTACCAAAAAACACACAAAGGACTCTCAGACTATGAGAAATAAGATTCCCTGGACTGATGAGGCCAAGATTGAACTTTCTGGCGTTAATTCTAAGCGGTATGTTTGGAGAAAATCAGGCACTGTTCAACACCTACCCAATACTATCCCAACAGTAAAACATGGTGGTGGCAGCATCGTGCTATGGGGGTGTTTTTCAGTTGCAGAGACAAGACGGCTGGTTGCAATTGAAGGAAAGATGAATGTGGCCAAGTACAGAGATATCCTGGTAGAAAATCTCTTCCAGAGTACTCAGGACCTCAGACTGGGCTGAAGGTTCACCTTCCAACATGACAATGACCCTAAGCACACAGCTAAAACAACAAAGGAGTGGCTTCGAAACAACTCTGTGACCATTCTTGACTGGCCCGGCCAGAGCACTGACCTAAACCCAATTGAGCAATTGGGAACATGGCTGTCCACCAACGTTCACCATTCAACCTGACAGAACATGAGAGGATCTGTAAGAGAGAATGGCAGAGGATCCCCAAATCCAGGTATGAAAAACTTGTTGCATTATTTCCAAGAAGACTGGTGGCGGTCCGAGCTCAAAAGGGTGCTTCTACTCAATACTGAGCAAAGGGTCTGAATACTTATGACCTTGTCATATTTCAGTTTTTTAAATGTTTATACATTTGCAAAAATGTTTACATTGCATTTTTTTACTGTAAAAAATGGGTGCTAAGTGAACATTAATGGGAAATGAAATGAACTTTTTTGATTCTAGAAAATGGCTGCAATGAAACAAAGATTTCAGTTTAGTTTCAGTTTATTTGGAACACGCATACGATACAATGTAATGGCTGTCCAGAGTCGGGACCCGGGGTGGACCGCTCGCCTGTGCATCGGTTGGGGACATCTCTGCGCTGCTGACCCGTCTTCGCTCGGGATGGTCTCCTGCTGGCCCCACTATGGACTGGACTCTCACTATGTTAGATCCACTATGGACAGGACTTTTACAATATTATGTCAGACCCACTCGACGTCCATTGCATCCAGTCTCACACACCCACATCTGCGGTCCTCTCCAAGGTTTCTCAAGTAATTCTCATCGACGTCCCACTGGGTTGTGAGTTTTTCCTTGCCATTATGTGGGCGCTGAACCGCGGATGTTGTTGTGGCTTGTGCAGCCCTTTGAGACACTTGTGATTTAGGGCTATATAAATAAACATTGATTAAATTGATTGATTGATATTTCTAGTTGTTTCCTTACAGCACGTCCAAAAAGGAGTAGGAAAAAACAGAGCTTATAATTTGACCCATAATTTGAAAGATAATAACGCCTCCTGAGAACCAGCGTCCTCTGTAGTGGACATTTTGTGTTTTGCATAAAATCAGAAGAAATCGACCCAATAACCAATGTCCACTGCAGAGGACGTCGGATCGTAGAAGGTTATTAAAAGGGTTGTCAAAAATAACAAGTCAATTTATGTGATTCATCATAAATAATGATTACCTTTAACCACGTATACGCGCAGATTAATCGTGCAATTAATTGCGACTGTGCACGGATGGTTAATAGAAGGCGGAGCGGGTTGTTATACGGTCAGTGATCAGGTCAATGCATACGTCAGTGCAGAGATGGGTGAAGAGACTCCGACTGGTGTGCTCGCTGGTAAATGTCACTTCAAAATAAACCCCTGACAGGACTTTAGACAAAACGGTTAGCAAGTTTTGAGCAAATAAATGTCTAGGGAAACATTTTGAAAAGATGTTCCTGTATGAAAATTGCGTTGTGTCTAAATATTGGAGTCTTCTCTTCTTTGAAGTTAATTTAAATTAGGGGTTCTTAACCTTTTAAACCTCGGGGCCCAACCTTTCCATTACAGAGGGGCACTGAAATATTAACACTGAATTAATAATCTTGCTCTTGATTTTAATCATATTCAATTATCATGTCTAACCTACAAACAGCTTAACAGGATATACCTTGCCAAGTGATATAAAAGCATGTATAAATCACAAAGGTTATTGTCAAGGCTTCGGTCAGGCTGATTACAAAAATATATACTATTCAAATATTCTGCTAAAAAAAAAAACATAAACTGCAAAATAACTGTACAATGACGCAGTGCTTAAATAAATGCATACATGCTAACTATATAAATAATACAAAATATATGTTTCCTAAATAAAAATTCAAAAGCAAATGAAAATACCACTTCATACAGACAACAGCTGAGAAACTGATACCGTATTTTTTGGCCTATAAGGCGCACTTAAAATCCTTTCATTTCCTCAAAAATCAACAGTGCGCCTTATAACCTAATGTACGGAATAATTCTGGTTGTGCTTACCGACCTCGAAGCAATTTTATTTGGTACATGGTATAATGATAAGTGTGACCAGTAGATGGCAGTAACACATAAGAGATGCATGTAGACTGCAATATGACGCCAGTAAACACCAAAACTTTAAATGTTCCATTGAAAATATAGAACATAACACACGGCACTCAAAAATCTGTCAAAATGTTTTAGTATGACTTTGAAGCCACACGGCTTGATGGATTGTTGACCCATTACGGCTACCGTAGTCAGAGATACAAGTATTACTATGGCACCAATTAGCAGACATATTATCTGGCGTTTTGTTTCACAATATTATGCAAAACCAACTTTTTTTACCTTCTGGTAACTGCCGATGTGTATTTGAGATCTGCATAAGTCCTGAAAATTTGCACACGTCCGCCATTGTAGTCCGTGCGGATACCGTAGTTGATAAACTTCTTTTTTTCCACTATCTTCTTGTTATGGGACATTCATCCTCCGCTGTTGCCATTTGTAATATAAAGTAGTGTAAAGTTCTTACTTATATCTGTCAGTAAACTCGCTATGAAAGCACTAAAACATACCGGTGTTGTGAGTTTACATTATTCACCCAAGGAACTTTAGTTATTAGAGAGTTACGGTCGGACGGTTTTACACGGGACACATTTCCGTCGTTGTTGTTGCACTAGTGAGCCACGGATGAGGAGATGCTGCTCCGTTATTGATTGAAGTAAAGTCTGAATGTCATTAAAACAGTTAGCTCCATCATTTTGACACTTCTTCAACTCCCGTCTGTCACGGCGGGGTTGCAGCTTCCTGCGAGGTTCGTTCTCCCGGGATGCAAACGGACGACTCCGGACAGGACTTACAGGTAGGAACATGATTTAATCTTGAAAAGTCAAAACAGCACCACAAACAGAAAAGTAACAGGAGCATGAAGCAAACAATGACGCCAGACTGAGCGTGGCGGGTAAGGCGACTAAATAGCTCTCTGATTAGTGGTTGACAGCAGCTGAGTGTGGGACCACTAACCAGAGGCAGGTGAACCCAATTAATCCCCATGGTGACCAAAATAAACCCAGGAGTGCACAAACAGGAACTAAGGGAGTCCAAAACTAACAGAACATAACAAAACATGACATGAACCACGGATCATGACACCGTCCTTGCACGCTGCACCGCTGCAAAAAAGATGACGGGGAGAAGACGCTGCCGAAGGTGAGCCACGTAATTAAGACCGCCCACAAAACGGCACATCCTGAAGCGACTGTCAGAAAGTGACTCGAAGATGATCTGTAAAAAATCATCTATGCAACATTTTGACCAAAGAACCACCATTACATGTTATGTAGACCAGTGGTCCCCAACGACCGATTGGTACCGGGCCGCACAAGAAATTAAAATTGTTTTATTTTAATTTATTTTTTTTATTTTATTTTTTTTATTAAATCAACATAAAAAAAACAATATATACATTATATATCAATATAGATCATTACAGTCTGCAGGGATACAGTCCGTAAGCACACATGATTGTATTTCTTTATGAAAAAAAATAAAAATAAAAATAAAAATACAATAAAATAGCACCCTCCCCCCGACAAGTTTTCAAGCGTTGACCGGTCCGCAGCTACAAAAAGGTTGGGGACCACTGATGTAGACCACAAGGAAGTCTTTTACATTTAGAAAAAGAAAATCATAATATGACCCTTTTAATGCACCTTATAATTTGGTGCGCCTTTTGTATGAAAATAGACCTGGATAGACCCATTCATTGGCAGTGCGCCTTATAATCCGGTGCACTCTATGGTCCAGAAAATACGGTATTTATTTGCAGCCCTCTAGGGCATGGGGTGTCCAAACTTTTTCCACTGAGGGCCGCAAACGAAAAAATTAAAGCATGTGGGGGCAATTTTGATATTTTTCATTTTCAAACCATAACAAAATATATGGATTTTTAAAATGTATTTTACATTTAGGGGTCCTGGAGACCATAAAGGGTCTCAGTTATTAAAATGTTAAAAATAAGTCAAATTTTTATTATTATTTTTTATTTAACGCTTACAGTAAATCTCTATATCAACTTTAAAAAAAAAAGGTTTTATGGCTTTTCTGTCAAAAACAACTTTGTTTTTTTATAGTACAACTGAAATATGCAGTATTTAGTAATTACAGCCCTAAAATATCAATAATGCAGGACACCATTGATTTTAATTATTTAATATTTTTGAGTAATCACGGTGAAAAGATAAATAAAATACCACTAAATATATTTGGGATCCAAAAGGTGCCCCACTCATAAAGTCATACATTTTTATTAGCTTTTTTTTTTAACTTTCAACACTTAAGTTACGAGATCAACTTCAGATATAGCTGTCGATTTTACGTTTGAACTATTATTTTGTTTGTTTTATGCTCTTTTGTCAAAGAAAAGGTTGATGTTTTTATATGGCAACCACACAATATATGCAATATTTACCACATTAAACATTTTCAAGTGAAATATTTGAAGTAATTGGAGCCTTGAAAATAATTCATTATAACTTGGATTTTTTGTGTCATTATTTTCTTTTTGAGCAATGGCAACAAATAAAGAAAGACAAAAGAAAAGAAAAAAACAGCCTGCATGGCAGCTTTGTGTCAACATTGCAACTTTTTCTCGTTAGATTTGACCTCATTCCACTTTTTTTTAACATTCTTTTTTATTTTTTGCAATAGCATTTCCAGAATGGGTGGCGGGCCGGTAAACAATTAGCTGCGGGCCGCACAAATCCAAATTCAAAAGTGTGATTAGTCTGATTTAAATAATCATTTGACAGCACCCGTTATTTTAAAAAAAAATGGCCATTGAAATCTTGGCGTTAACTAAACACTTTGTGGGTGACCTCCCTTCCCGACAGTTATCTGTCAATTTGACGGCGGGCCGAGGACGGGCCCGTGCCGAAGCCGAACCCGCAGCAGGCGCCCGGCTGACACATGTGGGACAGAGCCCAGTGAGAATCGGGTTAATGAATCGTTACAGCGAGGGAAACGGCGGGGTTGCTCGTCTTTTCAATGCTCCGCCGTCACTATCAGTTGGACTGGCGCTCATCCGCACACTGCTGCGAGGGGAAGAGACAGGCGGGTCAGTCGGTAGCGGGACTGAGAACAATGGATGTGTGCGGGGCAAAATGAGCGCTCTGATGGGTCGTGGTGTTTTTTTTTTTTTTGGGGTGGGTGGGGGTGTGTGGGGGGGGGCTTCTTTTGTCGGTGTCGACCGGTTCTGTCACATGTGGAATCAGGCGTGTTATAAAATAGCTTGTTTGATATTTCTATCCTGTCTAATGTCATCATCTGCTCGACATATGAGCCTGTAGCCCCGCTCTATTACAGCCTTGTCACTTGTTTGATGGACCAGACAGAACCACCAGTCGTCCTCTTAATAGCATGACTTTTTTCTGACTAATAAACCAGATCCGGGCAAAATATGGCCCGCGGGCCATATGCGGCCAATTAGGATTTTGGACGTTCTACATGTTTTTTTAAACCTTTAAAGGCCTACTGAAATGAATTTTTTTTATTTAAACAGGGATAGCAGATCTATTCTATGTGTCATACTTGATCATTTCGCGATATTGCCATATTTTTGCTGAAAGGATTTAGTATAGAACAACGACGATAAAGATTGCAACTTTTGGTATCTGATAAAAAAAAGGCTTGCCCCTACCGGAAGTAGCGTGACGTAGTCAGTTGAACATATACGCAAAGTTCCCTATTGTTTACAATGATGGCCGCATGAAGTGAGAGAGATTCGGACCGAGAAAGCGACAATTTCCCCATTAATTTGAGCGAGGATGAAAGATTTGTGGATGAGTAAAGTGCAAGTGAAGGACTAGTGGGGAGTTGAAGCTATTCAGATAGGGAAGATGCTGTGAGAGCCGGGGGTGACCTGATATTCAGCTGGGAATGACTACAACAGTAAATAAACACAAGACATATATATACTCTATTAGCCACAACACAACCAGGCTTATATTTAATATGCCACAAATTAATCCTGCATAAAAACACCTGCGTGTTTGTTACGCTAGCTCCTAGATCCTCTGCTAGCTCCTAGCTCCATAGAACACGCCAATACAATTCAAACACCTGATCAACACACACAATCACTCAGCCCAAAAGACCGTTCACCTAACCCAAGGTTCATAAAGCTTATATATTTTTAAAAAGTTACGTACATACGCAAAAAAAAGTTGCGCACATACGGTCAAGCGATCAAATGTTTAGAAGCCAAAGCTGCATACTCACAGTAGCACGTCTGCGTCTTTGTCATCCAAATCAAAGTAATCCTGGTAAGAGTCTGTGTTGTCCCAGTTCTCTACAGGCGTCTGTGTATCGAAGTCAAAAGTCCTCCTGGTTAGAGTCTCTGTTATCCGAGTTCTTCCATCTTGACTGCATCTTTCGGGAATGTAAACAAAGAAGCGCCGGCTGTGTACTGTTGTTGCTGACTACGTTCGAAAAATACGTCCATTTCGCACCGACAACTTTCTTCTTTGCTTGCTCAGCTTCCTTCTCCATAATGCAATGAACATGATTGCAACAGATTCACGAACACAGATGTCCAGAATACTGTGGAATTATGAAATGAAAACAGAGCTTTTTCGTATTGGCTTCAATGTGGAAGGCATACCCGTGTTCCCCGGTCTACGTCACGCGCATACGTCATCCTCAGAGGCGTTTCGAACCGGAAGTTTAGCGGCAAATTTAAAATGTCACTTTATAAGTTAACCCGGCCGTATTGGCATGTGTTATAATGTTAAGATTTCATCATTGATATATAAACTATCAGACTGCGTGGTCGGTAGTAGTGGGTTTCAGTAGGCCTTTAACATCAAAACTGTAGCCACCATTATGATGTGCAGTGATGTTTTTAAATGACCGTAAGTCTTGAACTATAGAAAGTATTTCAATTAGAGATGAATAAATGCTTTAAAATGTAATATCGGAAAATTATCGGTATCGGTTTCAACCTCTCGATATTCCCGGGAGCCTCCCAAATTTCAGTGCCCCTACCGAAAATCTCCCGGGACCATTCTCCCGATTTCCACCTGGACAACATTAGTGGGGGCGTGCCTTAATATATGCGGCTTTTAAAGGCCTACTGAAATGATTTTTTTTAATTTAAACGGGGATAGCAGATTACCCACATATGCGGTCCTCTCCAAGGTTTCTCATAGTCATTCACATTGACGTCCCACTGGGGTGAGTTTTCCTTGCCCGTATGTGGGCTCCAGAGGTGGGACCAAGTCATTGCTTTGCAAGTCACAAGTAAGTCTCAAGTCTTTGCCCTCAAGTCTCGAGTCAAGTCCCGAGTCAAGACAGGCAAGTCCAGAGTCAAGTCCAAAGTTAAGACTAGAAAGTCTCAAGTCAAGTCCCAAGTCCTGCATTTTGAGTTTCGAGTCCTTTCAAGTCCTTTTAACCACAGACTAATATTTTTACACAGATTGTGTATGCTTTTAAAACGCTGTATTTATTTATTAAAACAAGTGCATTTGAAATTGCAGGAAAAAAAATGGTGCTGACATTGCAATTCATAATAGCACTATTAACCAGTCATTTTAATAGTTTAAACAATGTTAAACATTTAACTCATTCCTTTACAGAATAAACACATTTGCAAAAACAAACATTAACATACTATTGGTTGTATTTTATGAAAATAACATTACCACAAAGTTGAGAAGGAGCAAAGATCTTCAATATTTGTATGTGAGAATCACAAAGAAATCTTCTGGGGGAGGATGACACCCCTACAGGGGTTTGGTTTACAAACTTTCAGCTCCACCTAAAACAAAATTCACCAGCCGCCACTGATTATGATGCATTCTCATTTTAGGCAAAATATAAGACAATACTTTCTTAACAGTATAATTGTAACCAGGAATAAGTCTTCAAGTAACAATATTCAAATACTAACATTGTTGGGTAAGACAGAATTTGGTTTTATTCTGAATCCAGTGAAACAGATTGGTGGTTTTAGCTGATATAAAGACTTTCAGGTGTTTATATATGTTTAAGTATTTGGCAGACGCTTTTATCCAAAGCGACATACATAAAAAATAGATATAAAACAATCACTGTAAACATTATCATTTAAGGGAAGAATGTAATACAAAATATCAATACAAAGTGTCAAGACAGAATAAACTCTCTGCTGCTGCAGCAACAGAGTTACAGTCTATAGGTCCCTAAAATATATAGATATCTAATGTATTCATACATTGTTTATGTAGGATATACGCATGTATATATAATCTAATCATATTGTTTCTTCAATTTAAAAATAGCTGACCGTTTTTTTCCCCCTTCTCTGGGATTATTTTCCCAGTTTTGATCTCGGACGTCTGGTCATTTATAGCGTATAAGAATATTATATTACTGTTAAGCAAACTATGAATAATAAAAACGCCAAAACATGTGTCCGTTATCATAGCTACACGTATGACAAAAAAAACGCTTGAAAATCAGTGGTATTCAGTGAAGTAAGATGAATTAAATTTGCTGACAGTTCATTGCTCCTGCCAAATGAATTGCACTGAGTGGAGCGGATCACCACTCCAAGATGGCGGCCCCGCGTCTCGTCTGCGCCAGTAGGCAGTAGCGCTCCATGCTGCGTACCCTTATAAGATGTCTATGGTTATAACGTTAGCAGTGAGTTTACAGCCTCACTGATTTAACTACACAGCAAATAAAAGTCACGTTACTTAGCCAATAAACGTTATCTTACATTCAAAACTTACCCTTCTTTGTGCAACTTCAAATGTCGAACGAAGTTGGAAGTTGTTGCGTCTCCGTCTGTAATATTCGAACTGCGTGATTTGCATACGGCAATTCGTTTTTTGTTGACCAAGTCGTAGTTTTTATACCCGAACGAAACCAACTTTGGCATAATTGTTTCTCACTGCCGCATTGTTTGACAACTCATGTTCGGTGGTTGTCCTGCAATTTGATTGGATGAGAGCTGTGGGATGAAAACAACGTAGATTTAATTTGATTGGCTGTTGTACTGACAGACACACACGCTGACAAGCAGCACACACGCTTATAGACACAGACGTATAAAATGAAAGATACGGAGCGCTCCCAAATAACTTTTTAAGGTTTGGGTTTTGGGGAAAGTAGCAAGTCATGTCAAGTCAAAAGGCTCAAGTCCAAGTGAAGTCACAAGTCATTGATGTTAAAGTCTAAGTCGAGTTGCAAGTCTCTTTACATTTTGTCAAGTCGAGTCTAAAGTCATCGAATTCATGACTCGAGTCTGACTCGAGTCCAAGTCATGTGACTCGAGTCCACACCTCTGGTGGGCTCTGTACCGAGGATGTCGTTGTGGCTTGTACAGCCCTTTGAGACACTTGTGATTTAGGGCTATATAAATAAACATTGATTGATTGATTGATTCTATGTGTCATACTTGATTATTTCACAATATTGCCATATTTTTGCTGAAACGATTTAGTAGAGAACATCGACAATAAAGTTTTGGTCGCTGATAAAAAAAGCCTTGCCTGTACCGGAAGTAGCATGACGTCACAGGTTGAAGGGCTCCTCACATTTCCCCATTGTTTACAATGCAGCGAGAGCGTTTCGGACCGAGAAAGTGACGATTACCCCATTTATTTGAGCCAGGATGAAAGATTCGTGGAAGAGGAACGTGAGAGTGAAGGACTAGAGTGCAGTGCAGGACGTATCTTTTTTCTCTCTGACCGTAACTTAGGTACAAGGGCTCATTGGATTCCACACTTTCTCCTTTTTCTATTGTGGATCACGGATTTGTATTTTAAACCACGTCGGATACTATATCCTCTTGAAAATGAGAGTCGAGAACGCGAAATGGACATTCACAGTGACTTTTATCTCCACGACAACACATCGGCGAAGCTCTTTAGCTACGGAGCTAACGTGATAGCATCGGGCTTAAATGCAGATAGAAACAAAAGAAATAAACCCCTGACTGGAAGGATAGACAGAAAATCAACAATACTATTAAACCATGGACATGTAACTACACGGTTAATGCTTTCCAGCCTGGTGAAGCTTAACAATGCTGTTGCTAACGACGCCATTGAAGCTAACTTAGCTACGGGACCTCGTCAGAGCTATGATAAAAATATTAGCGCTCCACCTTCGCCAGCCTTCATCTGCTCATCAACACCCGTGCTCACCTGCGTTACAGCAATCGACGGAGCGACGAAGGACTTCACCCGATCATAGATGCGGTCGGCGGCTAGCATCGGATAGCGCGTCAGCTATCCATCTCAAAGTCCTCCTGGTTGTGTTGCTGCAGCCAGTCGCTAATACACTGATCCCACCTACAGCTTTCTTCTTTGCAGTCTTCATTGTTCATTAAACAAATTGCAAAAGATTCACCAACACAGATGTCCAGAATACTGTGGAATTTTGCGATGAAATCAAAACTTTTTGTATTGGATCCAATGGGGTCCAAATACTTCCGTTTCAACCATTGACGTCACGCGCATACGTCATCATACATAGACTATTTCAACCGGAAGTTTCGCGGGAAATTTAAAATTGCACTTTATAAGTTAACCCGGCCGTATTGGCATGTGTTGCAATGTTAAGATTTCATCATTGATGTATAAACTATCAGACTGCGTGGTCGGTAGTAGTGGGTTTCAGTAGGCCTTTAAACACACACCAGTGAATGCAACTCATACTTGGTCAACAGCCATACAGGTCACACTGAGGGTGGCCGTATAAACAACTAACACTGTTACAAATATGCGCCACACTGTGAACCCACGCCAAACAAGAATGACAAACACATTTCGGGAGAACATCCGCACCGTAACACAACATAAACACAACAGAACAAATACCCAGAACCCCTTGCAGCATGAACTCTTCCGGGATGCTACAATATGTACCCCCCGCCCACCTCAACCCCCCACCTCTTCCGAATTCGGAGGTCTCAAGGTTGGCAAGTATGCTCTAGTATACTCTGGACTGAAGCTGTGTGCCTTCATTGTTTTTGTAGCTGTTGTTTTGATGCATCTTTAAAAATTTAAAAAAATAATGCACTTTGTGAAAGTCAAAGTATAGTTTTTCCCATAGTTGTAGTGGGTATCAGGACTATCTCAGGGAAAGCATGTCGTCAGAGCTATTTTGAGGCATGTTAAAAAAAATAATGCACTTTGTGACTTCAATAATAAATATGGCAGTGCCATGTTGGCACTTTTTTCCATAACCGGAGTTGAATTTGTTCTTTTACTTTGGAAAACCTTGTTTTTGATTGATTAATTGAAACGTGTATTAGTAGATTGCACAGTACAGTACATATTCCGTACAATTGACCACTAAATGGTAACACCCGAATAAGTTTTTCAATTTGTTTAAGTCGGGGTCCACGTTAATCAATTCATGGTAAAGTTACATTGTTTAATGCATCCAGCGGGGCATCACAACAAAATTAGGCATAATAATGTGTTAATTCCACGACTGTATATATATCGGTATCAGTTGATTTCGGAATCGGTAATTAAGAGTTGGACAATATCGGAATATCTGATATCAGCAAAATAGCCATTATCGGACATCTCTAATTTCAATGGTTGTTCAATGGTTGAAATCTGCACTTTTGGGTGTTTATAGGAGTTATTACGGTAATCTACGTCACAGCAGCTCAGACCAGGAACAAAGCAGAGTGGGCGGGGTTTGTTTTCAGAGCAGCCAGCCCCAAACGCGTGTGTCAGGAACAAATGTGGAAAGCACATTTTTACAACAAATTCCTGCATAAAAGTGATAATATTTGATATTGTAGGTGTTTATTACCCGTTGTATTCATATTTTGCTGTTTGTTACATTATTGTTGTAAAATATGTCTATGGAGGAGCTGGCCTGAGAAGTAAAAGAGGAGCGATGTTCATATGTTGTTAATATTCAGGGTTTAATTAATCGTAGTTAATTTTGTGAATCCCACTTTCTTTATTTTAATGTACATTTTGGGTGTCCCATTCAGTAAAAAACTGTAAAATTCCATTCCGTTTTTTTTTTTGAGGTGGTCTGTCATAACGATTTTAGAACTGTATCGGACATGGTGACTTTTGGTATTAGTGTTTCTGAAAAAAAGGGACCCAAACACACATGCTGATAAATGTATACATATACAAACTCCAAAACCAGTGAAGTTGGCATGTTGTGTAGATCGTAAATGAAAACAGAATACAATGATTTGCAAATCCATTTCAACCTATTTTCAATTGAATGGACTGCAAAGACAAGATACTTAACGTTCGAACTGGAAAACGTTGTTATATTTTGCAAATATTAGCTATTTCAGAATGTGATGCCTGCAACAGGTTTCAAAAAAGCTGGCACAAGTGGCAAAAAAGACTGAGAAAGTTGAGTAATGCTCATTAAACACTTATTTGGAACATCTAACATGTGAAGAGGCTAATTGGGAACAGGTGGGTGCCATGATTGGGTATAAAATTAGCTTCCATGAAATGCTCAGTCATTCACAAACAAGGGTGGGGCGAGGGTCACCACTTTGTGAAGAAATCAATCAATCAATCAATCAATCAATGTTTATTTATAAATCAATGCGTGAGCAAATTGTCCAACAGTTTAAGAACAACATTTCTCAACCAGCTATTGCAAGGAATTTAGGGATTTCGCCATCTACGGTCTGAAATAACATCAAAAGGTTCAGCGAATCTGGAGAAATCACTGGTAAGCGATGATATTACGGACCTTCGATCCCTCAGGCGGTACTGCATCAAAAACCGACATCAGTGCGTAAAGGATATCACCACATGGGTTCAGGAACGCTTCAGAAAACCACTGTCAGTAACTACAGTTTGTCGCTACATCTGTAAGTGCAAGTTAAAACTCTACTCTGCAAAGCCAAAGCCATTTATCAACAACACCCAGAAACGCTGTGGCTTTGCTGAGCCCGAGCTCATCTAAGATGGACTGATGCAAAGTGGAGAAGTGGTCTGTGGTCTGACGAGTCCACATTTCAAATTGTTTTTGGAAACTGTGACCGTCGTGTTCTCCGAATCAAAGAGGAAAAGAACCATCCGGATTGTTATAGGTGCAAAGTTGAAAAGCCAGCATCTGTGATGGTACGGGGGTGTATTAGTGCCCAAGGCATGGGTAACTTACACGTCTGTGAAGGCACCATTAATGCTGAAAGGTACATACAGGTTTTGGAGCAACATACATTGCCATCCAAGCAACGTTATCATGGACGCCCCTGCTTATTTCAGCAAGACTATACCAAGCCACGTGTTACAACATTGTGGCTTCATAGTAAAAGACTGGCCTGCCTGTAGTCCAGACCTGTCTACCATTGAAAATGTGTGGTGCATTATGAAGCCTAAAATACCACAACGGAGACCCCGGACTGTTGAACAACTTAAGCTGTACATCAAGCAATAATGGGAAATAATTCCACCTGAAAAGCTTCAAAAATTGGTCTCTTCAGTTCCCAAACGATTACTGAGTGTTGTTAAAAGGAAAGGCCCTGTAACACAGTGGTAAAAATGCCCCTGTGCCAACTTTTGTGCAATGTGTTGCTGCCATTAAATTCTAAGTTAATGATTATTTGCACAAAAAAAAAAGTTTCCCAGTTTAAACATTCAATATCTTGTCTTTGCAGTCTATTCAATTGAATATAAGTTGAAAAGGGGTTTTGTAAAAGAGGAGTGATGTTCACATGTTAATATTCAGTGTTTTATTGTTCCTAGTTAATATTGTAAATCCCACTTTCTTTATTTGCATGTAAATTTTGGGTGTCCCATTCAGTAAAAAACTGTACAATTCCATTCCGTTTTTTTTTTTTGAGGTGGTCTGTCATAACTTTTTTAGAACTCTATCAGACAGTGTGACTTTAAGGGGGACCCAAACACACATACTGTACAGCAGATTTGTACAGCTGAATGTCTATATATCATTTATACACACATACACTTTGGCCCCCCCGGCCACATTTTTTTCTCTCCCCCCGAGTCAAAATATTTGCCCAGCTCTGTAATAGACTGAACCCAGATGCAAATGGCTGCTTCTTATTGGATGGCAAAATAAGGCATCATTCAATGCCAATTACGGACAAGTAGCCGGACTTCTCATAATTGGCCTTGTATAAGAGGATCAAAAATATATTAGCATGTATAATTGCAGGCTTACGCCTCCATATTTGACAGCTGTTGAGTCAGACAATGGCATTGCACGTAAATAAATCAGTGTGCGCTAATCTAATCAGCAAAAACCTCGGTGAGGGATTAAGTCAGTAGTTCGGACTTCCATCTGCAAACTGCCAGGATTACACACAAGGTTGGTTATTGATGAATTTAATTTGGAATGGACAATGACTTGGACGAATAAAATTAAAAGTATTCACAGGCAACGAGGCAGAAGGATTCTGTTATTTTACACTAAATCAGGCGTGACGATGATTACTTTAATTGGTGGGAAAGCGCCATCCATCACACGCACGCCATGCCGATCGACCCCTATGCAACCTTTAGGCATTTTCACGTTAAACTTCTTTCTTCTTATTCCACGACAAAGAAGTCGACAGTGCAATGACATGAACTCGTGGGATAAAACGAGCAAAACAAATTGGTCGCCAGTATACAGATTATTTTATACTGGTGACCAGAATAAAACAATATGTCAATAGAAAAAGAAATTTCTGTAGAAATGTGTTTGAATGTTAACAGTTAGCACGCTAGTCAGATAGCATCAAATAAATAGAATATATGACTCTTGGACATATACCTGCAAAATGAGCAAACATAAGATTGCATAATAAAATGCTAATGCATGCTAAAAGTTAGCATCAGTAAAATAATATGTTTGCCTCTGTGACATACAAAAAAATTATCATGCTAACATTTAGCATGCATGAAGTAGCAAAACATTTGACTCTGGGGTGTAAACCTGTAAAATGAGTCTAAAAAGCTAACACGCTAACATGAGGAAATTGGCACGCTGAGAGTTGACAGGAGTGAAATAATAAAATATTAGACTCTGGGGTGTAAACCTGGAAAATGAGTCTAAAAAGCTAACATGCTAACATGAAGAAATTGGCATGCTGAGAGTTGACAGGAGTGAAATATTAAAATATTCGACTCTGGGGTGTAAACCTGGAAAATTAGTCTAAAAAGCTAACATGCTAACATGAGGAAATTAGCATGCTGAGAGTTGACAGGAGTGAAATAATAAAATATTCGACTCTGGGGTGTAAACCTGGAAAATTAGTCTAAAAAGCTAACATGCTAACATAGGGAAATTAGCATGCTGAGAGTTGACAAGAGTGAAATAATAAAATATTCGACTCTGGGGTGTAAACCTGGAAAATTAGTCTAAAAAGCTAACATGCTAACATAGGGAAATTAGCATGCTGAGAGTTGACAAGAGTGAAATAATAAAATATTCGACTCTGGGGTGTAAACCTGGAAAATGAGTCCAAAAAGCTAACATGCTAACATGAGGAAATTAGCATGCTGAGAGATGACAGGAGTGAAATAATAAAATATTCGACTCTGGGGTGTAAACCTGGAAAATGAGTCTAAAAAGCTAACATGCTAACATGAGGAAATTAGCATGCTGAGAGTTGACAGGAGTGAAATAATAAAATATTCGACTCTGGGGTGTAAACCTGGAAAATGAGTCTAAAAAGCTAACATGCTAACATGAGGAAATTAGCATGCTGAGAGTTGACATACATGGCTTTTTCTTTTAACAACACTCAGTAAACGTTTGGGAACTGAGGAGAACAATTTTTTGAATTGTTTTCAGGTGGAAGTTGTTCAACAGTCCAGGGTCTCTTCAGACCACGGAACACTTTTCCATTTTGCATCAGTCCATCTTAGATGAGCTCGGGCCCGGCGAAGCTGGCGGCGTTTCTGGGTGTTGTTGATAAATGGCTTTCACTTTGGATAGTAGAGTTTTAACTTGCACTTAAAACTGTAGCGACCAACTGTAGTTACTGACAGTGGTTTTCTGAAGTGTTCCTGAGCCCATGCGGTGATATCCTTTACACACTGATGTCGATTTTTGATACATACCATCTGTGGGATCGACAGTCATGGGCATTGAATGTTGGTTTTTGGCCTTTCTCCAGATTCTCTGAACATTTTGATGATATTACAGACCGTAGATGGTGAAATCCTTAAGTTCCTTGCAATAGCTGGTTGAGAAAAGTTGTTCTTAAACTGTTGGAACAATTTGTTCACACATTTGTTCACAAAGTGGTGACCATCCTTGTTTGTGAATGACTGAGCATTTCATGGAAGCTGCTTTTATACCCAATCATGGCACCCACCTGTTCCCAATTAGCCTGTTCACCTGTGGGATGTTCCAAATAAGTGTTTGATGAGCATTCCTCAACTTTCTCAGTCTTTTTTGCCACTTGTGCCAGCTGTTTTGAAACATGTTGCAGGCATCAAATTCCAAATGAGCTAATATTTTCCAAAAATAAAGTTTACAAGTTTGAACATTACATATATTGTCTTTGCAGTCTATTCAATTGAATATAAATTGAAAAGGATTAGCAAATCATTGTATTCTGTTTTTATTTACCATTTAAACAACGTGCCAACTTCACTGGTTTTGGGTTTTGTCGACAGAAAAGTAACAGTATAACAAAAATATTAATTTTGAAATGTAAAAAATTTAATTGTAAACAAAAATGTTAACAATATATTACACATTTGTAAAAAATAATGTTGTTTTTGATATCAGCAATGCATTTTTTTGCGTTTGAATTTTGTGAAGCAATAGGCTACCCGCAACCCTGAAAGAGACAAGCGGTATGAAATGGATTTATGGAATTTTTTTATATCAAATTATGATCACAATATTATTGAATCAATAATCGTGATCACAATGCATGTGTTTAAAAACATATATATAATACAGGCCAAAGGTTTGGACACACCTTCTCCTCGTTCAATGTGTTTTCTTTATTTTCATGACTATTTACATTGTAGATTGTCACTGAAGGCATCAAAACTATGAATGAACACATGTGGAGTTATGTGCTTAACAAAAAAAGGTAAAATAACTGAAAAGTTAAAGTACCAATGATTGTCACACACACACTAGATGTGGTGAAATTATTCTCTGCATTTGACCCATCACCCTTGATCACCCCCTAGGAGGTGTGGGGAGCAGTGGGCAGCAGCGATGGCCGCGCCCGGGAATCATTTTTGGCGATTTAACCCCCAATTCCAACCCTTGATGCTGAGTGCCAAGCAGGGAGGTAATGGGTCACATTTTTATAGTCTTTGGTATGACTCGGCCGGGGTTTGAACTCACAACCTACCGATCTCAGGGCGGACACTCTAACCACAAGGCCACTGAGTAGGTATAAAACATGTTTTATATTCTAGTTTCTTCAAAATAGCCACCCTTTGCTCTGATTACTTTTTCCACACACTTTTGGCAATTTCTCCATGAGCTCCATGAACCTGAAATGGTTTTCACTTCACAGGTGTGCTTGAAGCTCATGGAGAGAATGCCAAGAGTGTGCAAAGCAGTAATCAGAGCAAAGGGTGGCAATTTTGAAGAAACTGGAATACAAAACAAGTTTTCAGTTATTTCACCTGTTCACCTCCGCTCCGGACAGGCTAACCTCCTCCAACCTCCGAGGACAAAGCTACGAACAATGGGAGACTGGGCTTTCTGCGCCGCCGCTCCCAATTTGTGGAACGCTCTCCCTGACCACCTGAGGGCACCACAGACTGTGGATGCTTTTAAAAAAAGGCTTTAAAACCCTTCTTTTTAAAAAAGCTTTTTTTTTTAGATATGTCCATACTAGTTCTAGCTTTTTGGCTGTTCTAGTTTTTATTTGTATTTATTTTTTATAATCTTTTTATTTTTATTTTTTTAATACACTGCAGCACTTTGAGGTTGTTTACTCAATGTAAAGTTTTTTTTTTTTTACAAATAAAATATATTATTTTTATTATTATTATTTTTGTTAAGTACATAACTCCACATGTGTTCATTCATAGTTTTGATGCCTTCAGTGACAATCTACAATGTAAATAGTCATGAAAAAAAAAAAAAATGCATTGAATGAGAATGTGTGTCCAAACTTTTGGCCTGTACTGTATATTTTTATACACATTTTTTTAAATAAATGTATTTAGTAAGAAAAGATTAAGCGTTTTATTAACGCATATTATTTCCAGGCTTTCGCGGGCCACATAAAATAACGTGGCGGGCCAGATGTGGCCCCCGGACCTCGAGTTTGACACCTGTGACATGTGTTTTTAACATAGGAGAAAAATATATTTTTAAGTGAATATTGTGCCTGTCTCGCCGAGTCAGGACCTTCGTATTGTGAGGCACATGCACTAATCACTGTGCCACAAACACAACAAATACTGATTAAGCTATAATGGACTACTTTACAGGGAATCTCCATTACAAGGTCAGCATTGCCTGAGTAGTGCAAAATGTACAGAAACATGCACTGCAAAAACTGTAATCTAAGTAGGATTAAATATCTCAAATAAGGGTGATATTTGCTTATTTTCTGTCTGATAAGATAATTCTTCTCACTAAGCAGATTTTATGTTAGAGTGTTTTACTTGTTTTAAGGGTTTTGGTCCTAAATGATCTCAGTAAAATATTACAGCTTGTTGCTGAGATTTGATTACCTATATTGAGTAAAACATGCTTGAAACTAGAATATCAACTGTTGCAAAGCTGGGTCATCAACACTCACAAGTATAAAACTACTTTTTTAAAGTAATCATTTCTTATTTCAAGCATGTAAAATAAAAAAAAACATGACTTTGACACAATTGTGTCTCATAATTAAAGCAGATGACAGCCAAATGGACTTTGCTGTTTTATTTTCAATGAAACACTAGAAAAGAAGTACTCATATAGTAGTACACTTGTTATTAGTGAGAATATACTTATTTTAAAGGCCTACTGAAACCCACTACTACCGACCACGCAGTCTGATAGTTTATACATCAATGATGGAATCTTAACATTGCAACACATGCCAATACGGCCAGGTTAACTTATAAAGTGCAATTTTAAATTTCCCGGGAAACTTCCACTTGAAAACGTCTATGTATGATGACGTTTGCGCGTGACGTCACGACGGCAACGGAAGTATTCGTACCCAATGTGTCACCATACAAACTGCTCTGTTTTCATCGAAAAATTCCACAGTATTCTGGACATCTGTGTTGGTGAATCTTTTGCAATTTGTTTAATGGACAATGGAGACTGCAAAGAAGAAAGTTGTAGGTGGGATCGGTGTATTAGCGGCTGGCTGTGTTTGAGTTGGATAGCAGACGCACTACCGTGAGTACAGCTTTGGCTTCCAAACATTTGATCACTTGCCCGTACGTGCGTGTCGCTATGTGCATGTCACGTACGTAACCTTGGGGAAATATATGTTTCTTGCCGACTCTGATGGCGGCCGGGGTGTCGTCGAAAGCTACAACGCCCGCCGCTGCTCCGTAGCTAAGTTAGCTTCAATTGTTAAGCTTCGCCAAGCTGGAAATTATTAACCGTGTATTTACATGTTCATGGTTTAATAGTATTGTTGATCTCCTGTCTGTCCTTCCAGTCAGGGTTTTTTAAAATTTTGTTTCTATCTGCATTTGAGCCTGATGCTATCACGTTAGCTCCGTAGCTAAAGTGTTTCGTCGATGTATTGTCGTGGAGATAAAAGTCACTGTGAATGTCCATTTCGCGTTCTCGACTCTCATTTTCAAGATGATATAGTATCCGAGGTGGTTTAAAATACAAATCCGTGATCCACAATAGAAAAAGGAGAGAGTGTGGAATCCAATGAGCCAGCTTGTACCTAAGTTACGGTCAGAGCGAAAAAAGATGCGTCCTGCACTGCACTCTAGTCCGTCACTCTCACGTTCCTCATCCACGAATCTTTCATCCTCGCTCAAATTAATGGGGTAATCGTCGCTTTCTCGGTCCGAATCTCTCTCGCTCCATTGTAAACAACGGGGAATTGTGAGGAATCCTTCCTCCTGTGACGTCACGCTACTTCCGGTACAGGCAAGGCTTTTTTATTATCAGCGACCAAAAGTTGCGAACTTTATCGTCGTTGTTCTATACTAAATCCTTTCAGCAAAAATATGGCAATATCGCGAAATGATCAAGTATGACACATAGAATGGATCTGCTATCCCCGTTTAAATAAAACATTTTCAATTCAGTAGGCCTTTAAGGTATTTTTGGGTCCATTGAGGTTAGCTAATTTTACTTGTTTTGGAAAGTCTTGACAAGCCAAATGTTTTGGTTCTATTGGCAGATAATTTTGCTTAATTCAAATAAAATACCCCTAATTTTTGTTTTGTTTTTTCTTGCTTTTGAACGCTGACTTTTTGCAGTGTGTCTTACACAACAAAACAAATGCATTTGTATATGATAGAAATCAAGTAACTTTCCCATGCTGTCCCGTCAAAGCACATCACAAGTTGGCTGGTTGGAACATCCGCATTATTAACCTGACACCCACTCAAAATTGGCAAGATTTACTCTGAGCGGCATCTTGTGCACATATTTCCCTTTTTTTGTTCGTCTGTCATTTGAATTTTTAGGAGCGCTCACAGTGGAGCCGTGCCACCGACGCGCCGAAGCAGCTTCATCCATCACTGATAATGGCGGAGGACAGCTGTGTGTTCAGTCCTCCCTCTCTCTCTCTCTCTCTCTCTCTCTGCATCACCCTGCAAGCTGCAGGCAAGTGGATAGAGGAATGCATTTAGTCCTCTAAATCTACTAACACACCTCCATCTAAAACACCCGCCCGGGGCCAGACCCAGACGGTTTAAGGCACGTCGACTGGGAGTCTTGGTCGGTCACACCAGTGACGCAGCACCGACGCCAACAACCTGGAGTTAATGCCATGCATGACTCCATGCACTCCCTCATTACCACATGTGTGAATGAAGCCCCACGCAGACGCGCTAAACTGTTTAGACTGGAGTTAATGAAGAGATAACAGCTGATGTGATTACACTCTACATGAACTGACTCGGTCTGCGTACATGAGTGGAAGTGGGCTCCAGCGGGGGTGGAGAACCTGTGGACCAGGAGCCGAGTGGGGCTCTTTTAAAGACCGTGTCTGGCTCATAGATACATCTGAAAACTTTTGCATGCATTGAGTCTAAGTTTTAAACGTGTTTACAAAGCAATACATTGTTTCTGATACAGACACTTAGACATAAACTATCTGCGAGTGGAAAATAGGCTCTTGCCCAATCACGGGGAACCTAACAGAGCCTCAAGAACGGAACCGATCTTTCTTATCTGTCGCTGAATGTGTCGGCCTATAGCCTCCATCTACAAAACCCAAAACCAGTGAAGTTGGCACGTTGTGTAAATGGCAAATAAAAACAGAATACGATGATTTGCAAATCCTTTTCAAACTATATTCAATTGAATGGACTGCAAAGACAAGATACTTAACGTTCGAACTGGGAAACGTTGTTATTTTTTGCAAATATTAGCTCATTTGGAATTTGATGCCTGCAACATGTTTCGAAAAAGCCGGCACGAGTGGCAAAAAAGACTGAGGAAGTTGAGGAATGCTCATCAAACACTTATTTGGAACATACCACGGGTAATTCGGAACAGGTGGGTGCCATGATTGGGTATAAAAGCAGCTTCCATGAAATGCTCAGTCATTCACAAACAAGGACGGGGCGAGGGTCACCACTTTGTGAACAAATGCGTGAGCAAATTGTCGACCAGTTTAAGAACAACATTTGTCAACGAGCTATTGCAAGGAATTTAGCGATTTCACCATCTACGCTCCGCAATGTCATCAAAAGGGTCAGAGAATCTGGAGAAATCACTGCACGTAAGCGGCAATGCCCGTGACCTTTAATCCCTCAGGCGGTACTGCATCAAAAAGCGATAGCAATGTGTAAAGGATATCACCACATGGGCTCAGGAACACTTCAGGAAACCACTGTCAGTAACTACAGTTGGTCGCTACATCTGTAAGTGCAAGTTTAAACTCTACTATGCAAAGCCAAAGCAATTTATCAACAACACCCAGAAACGCCGCCGGCTTCGCTGGGCCCGAGCTCATATAAGATGGACTGATACAAAGTGAAAAAGTGTTCTGTGGTCTGACGAGTCCACATTTCAAATTGTTTTTGGAAACTGTGAACGTCGTGTCCTCCGGACCAAAGAGGAAAAAAACTATCTGGATTGTTATAGGCGCAAAGTTCAAAAGCCAGCATCTGTGATGGTATGGGGGTGTTTTAGTGCCCAAGGCATGGTAAATGGGTTGTACTTGTATAGCGGTTTTCTACCTTTTTTTTTTAATAGGAACTCAAAGCGCTTTTCCACTATTTCCACATTCACACACTGATGGCGGGAGCTGCCATGCAAGGCGCTAACCAGCAGCCATCAGGAGCAAGGGTGAAGTGTCTTGCTCAAGGACACAACGGACATGACTAGGATGGTAGAAGGTGGGGATTGAACCAGTAACCCCCAGATTGCTGGCACGGCCATTCTACCAACTTTGCCACGCCGTCCCATGGGTAACTTACACATCTGTGAAGCCACCATTAATGCTGAAAGGTACATTCATGTTTTGGAACAACATATGTTGCCAACCAAGCAACTTCTTTTTCATGGACGTAGCCCTCAATAAACACCCCTGATTTTTGTGATCACTACAGTAGGGTGTGTTGGATCAATGGTAATGTCTGTTTGAATACAAAACCCAAAACCAGAGCACGGGCCCAGCGAAGACGGCAGCTTTTATGGGTGTTGTTAATAAATGGCTTTCGCTTTCCATAGTAGAGTTTTAACTTGCACTCACAGATGTAGCGACCAACTGTAGTTACTGACAGTGGTTTTCTGAAGTGTTCCTGAGACCATGTGGTAAAATCCTTTACACACAGATGTCGCTTTTTGATGCAGTACCGCCTGAGGGATCGAAGGTCACGGGCATGCACTGTTACGTGCAGTAAATTCTCCAGATTCTCTGAACCTTTTGATGATATTACGGACCGTAGATGGTGAAATCCCTAGTTTCAAGTTTAAAGTTTAAAGTTTATTCACAATACCATAGAACAATTACAATAGTAGTGAATATCATTTAAAGATATTGGTAAGTGAAAAGGTCCCCCAAATAAGCTAGAAGCTTTTGACAGGGGGTCCAGAGGACAGTATATACATGGAATGATGAAAAATGGTAGCAAGCACAACAACAACAACAACAAAAAAACAACACTATATGATAAACACAAGATAATAATACTAAAGCACACATACACATAAATTCCTTGCAAAAGCTTGTTGAGAAATGTTGTTTTTTTAAACTGTTGGACAATTTGCTCACGCATTTGTTCACAAAGCGGTGACCCTCACGCCATCCTTGTTTGTGATTGACTGAGCATTTCATGGAAGCTGCTTTTATACCCAATCATGGCACCCACCTGTTCCCAATTAGCCTGTTCACCCGTGGGATGTTCCAAAAAAGTGTTTGATGAGCGTTCCTCAACTTTCTCAGTCTTTCTTGCCGCTTGTGCCAGCTTTTTTGGAAACATGTTGCAGGCATCAAATTCCAAATGAGCTAACATTTGCAAAAAAATACTTAAGTATTTTGTCTGTGCAGACTATTCAATTGAATATAGGTTGAAAGGGATTTGCAAATCATTGTATTTTGTTTTTATTTACCATTCACGCAACGTGCCAACTTCACTGGTTTTGGGTTTTGTAAAAGAAAGACAAAAAAACTATGTCATTATTTTCAACTATTGTTAATACTCAAGTCTCCAATGCTGCTTTTATATCCAATCATGGCACCCACCTGTTCCCATTCAGCCCGTTCACCTGTGGGATGTTCCAAATAAGTGTTTGATGAGCATCCCTAAACTTTCTAAGTCTTTTTTGCCACTTATGCCAACTTTTTTTGAAACATGTTGCAGGCATCAAATTCCAAATGAGCTAATATTTGCAAAAAACAACCACGTTTGTCAGTTTTAACGTTAAGTATCTTGTCTTTGCAGTCTATTCAATTGAATATAAGTTGAAAAGGATTTGCAAATCATTGTATTCTGTTTGTATTTACAATTTGTTTAATGAACAATGAAGACTGCAAAGAAGAAAGTTGTAGGTGGGATCGGTGTATTAGCGGCTGGCTGCAGCAACACAACCAAGAGGACTTTGACTTGGATAGCAGACGCGCTATCCGACGCTAGCCGCCGACCGCATCGATGATCGGGTAGAGTCCTTCGTCGCTCCATCGATCGCTGGAACGCAGGTGAGCACGGGTGTTGATGAGCAGATGAGGGCTGGCTGGCGTAGGTGGATAGCTAATGTTTTTAGCATAGCTCTGTGAGGTCCCGTTGCTAAGTTAGCTTCAATGGCGTCGTTAGCAACAGCATTGTTAAGCTTCGCCAGGCTGGAAAGCATTAACTGTGTAGTTACATGTCCATGGTTTAATAGTATTGTTGATTTTCTGTCTATCCTTCCAGTCAGGGGTTTATTTCTTTTGTTTCTATCTGCAGTTAAGCCCGATGCTATCACGTTAGCTCCGTATCTAAAGTGCTTCGCCGATGTATTGTCGTGGAGATAGAAGTCACTGTGAATGTCCATTTCGCGTTCTCGACTCTCATTTTCAAGAGGATATAGTATCCGAGGTGGTTTAAAATACAAATCCGTGATCCACAATAGAAAAAGGAGAGAGTGTGGAATCCAATGAGCCAGCTTGTACCTAAGTTACGGTCAGAGCGAAAAAAGATGCGTCCTGCACTGCACTCTAGTCTTTCACTCTCACTTTCCTCATCCACAAATATTTCATCCTGGATCAAATTAATGGGGTAATCGTCGCTTTCTCGGTCCGAATCGCTCTCGCTGCTGGTGTAAACAATGGGGAAATGTGAGGAGCCTTTCAACCTGCGACGTCACGCTACTTCCTGTACAGGCAAGGCTTTTTTTATCAGCGACCAAAAGTTGCAACTTTATCGTCAATGTTCTCTACTAAATCCTTTCAGCAAAAATATGGCAATATCGCAAAATGATCAAGTATGACACATAGAATGGATCTGCTATCCCCGTTTAAATAAAAACATTTCATTTCAGTAGGCCTTTAAGGACGACTTATTATCCATTATTATGGCCATCAATTCTGAAAACTGCAGAAGAGTAAACAGGAAGCGTAAAATAATACCACAATGTACGACTTCAAAGATTTTAAACAAGCTTAGCCCTTTATTTGTTGGAGTCGTTACGTGTATTGTTGCCCAGGTAAATCACCACAGATGGCAAGCCAATGTTATTCAATTAGCAGGCGATGGCCGCAACCCGATCCCCGACAAAACAGCAGCCCTGCACACTCCATTCTATAAAAGACACCTGTCAGAAACAAGAACTCCCCCCTGCCGTGCCCCCCTTTTTTTAAAGCCCTCTGTAGAAATTCCCTCTACTTGTCTCATCCTCATTTAAGACGCGAGCACTTCAAAGCTGACGTGGCACAATAGCGGCGAGCAAGGCCGCCTTCAAAAGAACAGCACAAGTTATGGCGGGGGGAGAGAAGAATAGGCCCGTAAATCATAATAGGGAGGGAAATATAAAAGACGAGGCGGAGAGACGGAGAGACGCAGTTCACCTGTTCGGTGTAACTCAATCACTTAACGATCCTCAAGGCCAATTGTAAAAGGAGGAGCGCTTGTGGACCTCGCACCCGAGCTTTGTGCACTGCTGGAGATCATCTTCCCGCTCTCTCTCTCGCTCTCTCTCTCTATCTCTCTCTCTCTCTCTCCGTGTTACACGCCCATCAAAATTACCCTTACCCCTCGCAGATTAAGATCATTTTCATTCATGGGGTTTAAAGGCCTACTGAAATGAAATGTTCTTATTTAAACGGGGATAGCAGGTCCATTCTATGTGCCATTTCGCGATATTGCCATATTTTTGCTGAAAGGATTTAGTAGAGAACATCGACGATAAAGTTCGCAACTTTTGGTAGCTGATAAAAAAAAGCCTTGCCTGTACCGGAAGTAGCGTGACGTCGCAGGTTGAAAGGCTCCTCACATTTCCCCATTGTTTACACCAGCAGCGAGAGCGATTCGGACCGAGAAAGCGACGATTACCCCATTAATTTGAGCGAGGATGAAATATTTGTGGATGAGGAACGTAAGAGTGAAGGACTAGAGTGCAGTGCAGGACGTATCTTTTTTCGCTCTGACCGGGCTCATTGGATTCCACACTCTCTCCTTTTTCTATTGTGGATCACGGATTTGTATTTTAAACCACCTCGGATACTACATCCTCTTGAAAATGAGAGTCGAGAACGCGAAATGGACATTCACAGTGACTTTTATCCCCACGACAATACATCGGCGAAGCACTTTAGCTACGGAGCTAACGTGATAGCATCATGCTTAAATGCAGATAGAAACAAAATAAATAAGCCCCTGACTGGAAGGATGGACAGACGATCAACAATACTACCAAACACTGGACCTGTAACCACACGGTTAATGCTGTACCGCCTGGTGAAGCCTAGCAATGCTGTTGCTAAGGACGCCATTGAAGCTAACTTAGCTACCGGACCTCGACAGAGCTATGCTAAAAACATTAGCTCTCCACCTACGCCAGCCCTCATCTGCTCATCAACACCCGTGCTCACCTGCGTTCCAGCGATCGACGGCGCGACGAAGGACTTCACCCGATCATCGATGCGGTCGGCGGCTAGCATCGGATAGCGCGTCTGCTATCCAACTCAAAGTCCTCCTGGTTGTGTTGCTGCAGCCGGCCGCTAATACACCGATCCCACCTACAACTTTCTTCTTTGCAGTCTCCATTGTTAATTGAACAAATTGCAAAAGATTCACTAACACAGATGTCCAGAATACTGTGGAATTTTGCGATGAAAACACAGCTGTTTGTATTGGGATACAATGTATCCCAATACTTCTGCTTCAACCATTGACGTCACGCGCATACGTCATCATACATAGACGTTTTCAACCGGAAGTTTCCCGGGAAATTTAAAATTGCACTTTATAAGTTAACCCGGCCGTATCGGCATGTGTTGCAATGTTAAGATTTCATCATTGATATATAAACTATCAGACTGCGTGGTCGGTAGTAGTGGGTTTCAGTAGGCCTTTAAGGTATCAACCTTTGATTTGGACCAGGAAAGTAGGGAAGAGGGGATAGTCTTTAAGATCAGTGGTTCTTAACCTGGGTTCGATCGAACCCTAGGGGTTCAGCGAAGGTCAAGATACACACGACTCATCGTGTAAATACAAACTTCTCCCTATCGCCGTGTTATGGATACCCCCAAACAATGTTCCATTTAATTTTCCATCTGATTTGCAGGTATGTAAATGTTAGAATAATTATGTATAAGTTATCACACAACTCTTATGCATAAATGCCTACTGAAATGAAATGTTCTTATTTAAACGGGGATAGCAGGTCCATTATACGTGTCATACTTGATCATTTCGCGATATTGCCATATTTTTGCTGAAAGGATTTAGTAGAGAACATCGACGATAAAGTTCGCAACTTTTGGTCGCTGATAAAAAAGCCTTGCCTGTACCGGAAGTAGCGTGACGTCACAGGTTGTGGAGCGCCTCACATCTGCACATTGTTTACAGTCATGGCCACCAGCAGCGAGAGCGATTCGGACCTAGAAAGCGACGAGTACCCCATTAATTTGAGCGAGGATGAAAGATTCGTGGATGAGGAAAGTGAGAGTGAAAGATTAGAGGGCAGTGGAAGCGATTCAGATAGGGAAGATGCTGTGAGAGGCGGGTGGGACCTGATATTCAGCTGGGAATGGCTAAAACAGTAAATAAACACAAGACATATTTATACTCTATTAGCCACAACACAACAAGGCTTATATTTAATATGCCACAAATTAATCCCACATAACAAACACATCCCACAGCCCAAAGTACCGTTCACCTCCGTAAAGTTCATACAGCACATATATTTCCCCAAAGTTACGTACGTGACATGCACATAGCGGCACGCACGTACGGGCAAGCGATCAAATGTTTGGAAGCCAAAGCTGTACTCACGGTAGCGCGTCTGCTATCCAACTCAAAGTCCTCCTGGTTGTGTTGCTGTAGCCAGCCGCTAATAAACCGATCCCACCTACAGCTTTCTTCTTTGCTATCTTCATTGTTCATTAAACAAATTGCAAAAGATTCACCAACACAGATGTCCAGAATACTGTGGAATTTTGCGATAATAGCTGGCCACAATGGTGTCCCAATATGTCCGCACAATCCGTGACGTCACACGCAAACGTCATCATACCGAGACGTTTTCAGCAGAATATTTTGCGGGAAATTTAAAATTGCACTTTATTAATCTAACCCGGCCGTATTGGCATGTGTTGCAATGTTAAGATTTCATCATTGATATATAAACTATCAGACTGCGTGGTCGGTAGTAGTGGGTTTCAGTAGGCCTTTAAATGCCGTTGCTATAGTTAATATCAATTGTGCTGAAGTTGTACTTTTTTATCACACAACTTGTAATCTTGCTTTGCGAGTTGTCTCGCGTCAGGTTACTTCTAGACCTCCACCCCAGATCCCACCTCACTCCTACCAACTTCTCTAAAGTGGGCTGGCTCAAGGTGGAGGACAGAGTTAAACAACTTGCACTGAGCCTAGTCTATAAAATCCACTACACCTCCCTGATACAAAAGTACATGTCAAACTACTTCCTTAACGTAAATGACCGCCATAACCACAACACCAGGGGGAGCTCCACTAACCACGTTAAACCCAGATTCCGAACTAACAAAGGTCTTAACTCATTCTCTTTCTATGCCACATCAATGTGGAATGCGCTCCCAACAGGTATAAAAGAAAGGGCATCTCTATCCTCCTTCAAAACCGCAATAAAAGTTCACCTCCAGGCAGCTACAACCCTAAACTAACACCCTCCCCTGATTGCTAATAATCAAATGTAAACAGTCAAATGCAGATACTTTTTCTTATGCCTTCTGATCTCTCTCTCTCTCTCTCTCTCTCTCTCTCTCCTCTCTCTCTCTCTCTCTCTCTCTCTCTCTCTCTCCTCTCTCTCTCTCTCTCTCTCTCTCTCTCTCTCTCTCTCTGTCCACTACTTGCTGTCCATATCCTACCCCCCCCCCTCCACACCCCTGATTGTAAATAATGTAAATAATTCAATGTGATTATCTTGTGTGATGACTGTATTATGATGGTAGTATATTTGATAGTATATATCTGTATCATGAATCAATTTAAGTGGACCCCGACTTAAACAAGTTGAAAAACTTATTCGGGTGTTACAATTTAGTGGTCAATTGTACGGAATATGTACTTCACTGTGCAACCTATTAATAAAAGTCTCAATCAATCAATCAATCAAAATAAATCAAAATCAGTTTGTTTCCAGACCCTGCCTGCTGACAGCCAAGGACGGACATCGAGTACCTCAACGCAGATAAAACAGAGACAGGGCGAAATCACGAGTGTCAGCACATTTCCATTCTGAATAATCACGTATTGTATCTACTGTGGCTCCTTGCATTATCCCTCCCTTCAGAAGTAGCCTCAGTGATGTTAACAAGGGACCTCCCGAATAAATAGAGGAGCACGTGGGACTGTACCTTAGAGCGTAGGGGGAACTGTAACTGAGTGTACAGCCCAATACGTCTCTCCTCATGAGTAAAATTCAACTCTGTCTCTGCTTGATTCCTTCTTCTTGTCTTGTGTAATAGATAGTTCGGTGTTTCAACCTGACAGTAATTTGTTGTGAGTTCATGCACTGTGTTGGTTTTGTTCTTGGAACGAGGTGACGTTCATGCACGGTTCATTTTGTGCACCAGTAAAAAAAACATATGACTTTGTCTTGAATAAAAAAAAATATATATATAATAATATTTTTCACTAAAAAAGGGTTCGGTGAATGCGCATTTGAAACTGGTGGGGTTCGGTACCTCCAAAAAGGTAAGAACCACTGCTTTAGATAGAAAATATGGACACACAAATTTTACTGACTTATGCCACACTTGTAAAAACAAATTAAAGCCACTACGAAAAGTTAGCAACTATTGTATACAGCAGGCCCGGGCAATTATTTTGACTCGGGGGGGCCAAATTTACAGAAAAAAAATGTGTCTGGGGCCCGGTGTATCTATTTTTAGGAACACTAATACACAACCTATCAATAATATCTGATTGAATGCTAACAACGTTATGACAGACCGCCTTAAAAAATTGAATTTTATTTTTATTTTTACTGAATGAGACACCCAGAATGTACATGACAATAAGGAATGTGGTATTTACAATATTAACTATGAAGGATAAAACACTGAATATTGACAATGTATGAATGTCATCCCCCCACCCTCTCCATCGACATATTTTACAATCAAGCAAAACGCAACAAATATGCAACAAACACAGCGAAATTATGAACGCAAAGCATTACATATTTGACTTTTCAGTTATTTGAGGGAAAATAGTGCATCGTTTTTGTTTTGCCATACAAAAAAGGGTGTAAATCAGGCCTGGGCAATTTGTTTGAATCAGGGGGGCCAAATTTAGAGAAAAAAAATGTGTCTAGGGGCCGGTATATCTGATTTCTAGGAACCTCACAATAATATCTGATTGAATGCTAACAACGTTATGACAGACCGCCTTAAAAAATTGATTTTTTTTTTTTTTTACTGAATGAGACACCCAGAATGTACATGACAATAAATGTGGTATTTACAATATTAACTATGAAGGATTAAACACTGAATATTGACAACGTATGAATGTCATCCCCCCACCCTCTCCATCGACATATTTTACAATCAAGCAAAACGCAACAAATATGCAACAAACACAGCGAAATTATGAACGCAAAGCATTACATATTTGACTTTTCAGTTATTTGAGGGAAAATAGTGCATCGTTTTTGTTTATGCCATACAAAAAAGGGTGTAAATCAGGCCTGGGCAATTTGTTTGAATCAGGGGGGCCAAATTTAGAGAAAAAAAAATGTGTCTAGGGGCCGGTATATCTGATTTTTAGGAACCTCACAATAATATCTGATTGAATGCTAACAACGTTATGACAGACCGCCTTAAAAAATTGATTTTTTTTTTTTTTTTACTGAATGAGACACTCAGAATGTACATGGCAATAAATGTGGTATTTACAATATTAACTATGAAGGATAAAACACTGAATATTGACAACGTATGAATGTCATACCCACCCCCCCTCCATCGACATATTTTACAATCAAGCGAAACGCAATAAAAACGCAACAAACACAGCGAAATATGAACGCAAAGCATTACATATTTGACTTTTCAGTTATTTGAGGGAAAATAGTGCATCGTTTTTGTTTATGCCATACAAAAAAGGGTGTAAATCAGGCCTGGGCAATTTGTTTGAATCAGGGGCACCAAATTTAGAGAAAAAAATGTGTCTAGGGGCCGGTATATCTATTTTTAGGAACCTCACAATAATATCTGATTGAATGCTAACAACGTTATGACAGACCGCCTTAAATTTTTTTTTTTTTTTTTTTTTTTACTGAATGAGACACCCAGAATGTACATGACAATAAATGTGGTATTTACAATATTAACTATGAAGGATAAAACACTGAATATTGACAACGTATGAATGTCATCCCCCCACCCTCTCCATCGACATATTTTACAATCAAGCAAAACGCAACAAATATGCAACAAACACAGCGAAATTATGAACGCAAAGCATTACATATTTGACTTTTCAGTTATTTGAGGGAAAATAGTGCATCCTTTTTGTTTATGCCATACAAAAAAGGGTGTAAATCAGGCCTGGGCAATTTGTTTGAATCAGGGGCGCCAAATTTAGAGAAAAAAATGTGTCTAGGGGCCGGTATATCTATTTTTAGGAACCTCACAATAATATCTGATTGAATGCTAACAACGTTATGACAGAACGCCTTAAAATTGTTTTTTTTTTGTGTTTTTTTTTACTGAATGAGACACCCAGAATGTTCATGACAATAAATGTGGTATTTACAATATTAACTATGCAGGATAAAACACTGAATATTGACAACGTATGAATGTCATACCCACCCCCCTCTCCATCGACATATTTTACATTAAGCGAAACGCAACAAACACAGCGAAATATGAACGCAAAGCATTACATATTTGACTTTTCAGTTATTTGAGGGAAAATAGTGCATCCTTTTTGTTTATGCCATACAAAAAAGGCTGTAAATTAGGCCTGGGCAATTTGTTTGAATCAGGGGGGCCAAATTTAGAGAAAAAAATGTGTCTAGGGGCCGGTATATCTGATTTTTAGGAACCTCACAATAATATCTGATTGAATGCTAACAACGTTATGACAGACCGCCTTAAAAACGGAATGGAATTTTTTTTTTTTTTTACTGAATCACCTAGAATATACAGTAAAAAAAAAAAGTGGGATTTAATATTAACTATGAATGATAAAATATTGAATATTGACAACGTATGAACATCACACCCCCTGTCGATCAACATATTTTACAATCAAGCGAAATGTACAAAAATGCAACAAACAGCCAATAAGAATGGGAAGGGTAAAAAAAAAAGCCCACCTACAATCTGATATATATCTGATACATCACTAAGCTTTAGAACTTTGTTGTAAAAATCTCCATCCGGGTCTATCCCTGACACCCGCATTTCAGGCTGACACTCTGTGGAAATGCTCCCCACCCACACTGCTTGGTGCCTCGTCTGAGCTGCTGTGACATAGATTACCATAGTAACTAATTAGATGACCATAGTAACTAATTAGATTACCATAGTAGCTAGTATATCATGCAAAAGTGCAGATTCCAACCATTGAAATACTTTGTATAGTTCAAGACTTACGGTCAATAGAAAACATCACTGCACATCAT
Organism: Entelurus aequoreus; assembly: GCF_033978785.1. Classification (NCBI taxonomy): domain Eukaryota; kingdom Metazoa; phylum Chordata; class Actinopteri; order Syngnathiformes; family Syngnathidae; genus Entelurus; species Entelurus aequoreus. The sequence goes on along the minus strand of NC_084753.1, from coordinate 25,981,714 downwards.
AATGGCAGCTACAGTTTCCATTTAAAGATCGAAATAATTTATTTGGGAATGTCCGGCGGGCCAGATTGAAAAGCTTAACGGGCCGCATGTGGACCCCGGGGTATTTATTTCCCCAGGTCTGATGTATAGCAACAAATTCATACTGTTTTTCAGAAGTATGCTGAAATATGTCCACTGAAACTGTAAAAACTAGGCTTCACTGAACGCATCACTCTGGAAAAAAAGACGTGGATACAGGCATGAATGGAGGAGCATGACGGTCCCAATGTTAAAATATTATATTTACTGCAGAGTATTGTAGTCCCGATACCAATATTTTGGTACCGGTACCAAAATGTATTTCGATACTTTTCTGAATAAAGGTGACCACAAAAAATGGCATCATTGGCTTTATTTGAACAAAAAATCTTATGGTACATTAAAAATATGTTTCTTATTGCAATTTAATAACAATTTAGTTCTTAAATAAAATAGTGAACATACAAGACAACTTGTCTTTTATTAGTAAGTAAGCAAACAAAGGCTCCTAATTAGTCTGCTGTAACAGTAACATACTGTGTCATTTCTCATTCTTTATTATTTTGTCAAAATTATAAAGGACAAGCTGTAAAAATGGATTATTAATCCACTTGTTCATTTACTGTTAATATCTGCTTATTTTCCATTTCAACATGTTCTATCTATACTGCTGTTAAAATGTAATAATCACTTATTCTTCTGTTGTTTGATACTTTACATTAGTTTTGGATGATACCACAAATTTAAGTATCGATCCGATACCAAGTAGTTACAGGATAATACATTGGTCATAATTTAAGTTCTCATGTGTCCAGGGACGCATTTCCGGAGTTTATGAATATAATATGAATTTAAAAAAAATGTAATCATAGTATCGTCCTGAGTGCGTTTCAGTGTTATAGCTTCACCTTTATCTTTAGTTTTTAAGCCAAAATGTGACCGTTCTCCCTTTTCTGTCTACACACTGTGTCTGCTTGTAAGTACTCTGTGATTGTGCGCTGCCGAACATGCTCCTCTGCTCGTAAAACCAGCAATGTCACGACGTGACGACGACGTGCCGTCATGACCGTTAAAATAAAGGGGGGTGGGGGAGAACCGGTACTTTTTAGAGGCGGTATAGAACCCAATGTGATTCATTAGTATCGTGGTACTATATTAGTACCGGTATACCGTACAACTTTGTCAAGTTTAAAGGCCTACTGAAACCCACTACTACCGACCACGCAGTCTGATAGTTTATGTATCAATGATGAAATCTTAACATTGCAACACATGCCAATACGGCCGGGTTAACTTATAAAGTGCAATTTTAAATTTCCCAGAAAACTTCCGGCTGAAAACGTCTATGTATGATGACGTTTGCCCGTGACGTCAAGGGTTGAAGGAGACATTTTGGAATAGCACGGTCACCAGCTTAAATCGTCTGTTTTCATCGCTAAATTCCACAGTATTCTGGACATCTGTGTTGGTGAATCTTTTGCAATTTGTTCAATTAACAATGGAGACTGCAAAGAAAAAAGCTGTAGGTGGGATCGGTGTATTAGCGGCTGGCTGCAGCAACACAACCAGGAGGACTTTGAGTTGGATAGCAGACGCGCTACCGTGAGTACAGCTTTGGCTTCCAAACATTTGATCGCTTGCCCGTACGTGCGTGCCGCTATGTGCATGTCACGTACGTAACTTTGGGGAAATATATGTTTCTTGCCGACTCTGATGGCGGCCGGGGTGTCGTCGAAAGCAACAATGCCCGCCGCCGCGCCGCTGTCCTCACCTTGACTTCCTCCGTCTCCGGGCCGCCGACCGCATCGATAATTGGGTTAAGTCCTTTGTCGCGCCGTCGATCGCTGGAACGCAGGTGAGCACGGGTCGTGATGAGCAGATGAGAGCTGGCATAGGTGGAGAGCTAATGTTTTTAGCATAGCTCTCTCGAGGTCCCGTAGCTAAGTTAGCTTCGATGGCGTCGTTAGCAACAGCATTGCTAGGCTTCGCCAAGCGGTACAGCATTAACCGTGTGGTTACAGGTCCAGGGTTTAATAGTAATAGTATGATCTTCTGTCTATCCTTCCAGTCAGGGGCTTATTTCGTCGGTTTCTATATGCAGTTAAGCACGATGCTATCACGTTAGCTCCGTAGCTAAAGTGCTTCGCCGATGTATTGTCGTGGAGATAAATCACTGTGAATGTCCATTTCGCGTTCTCGACTCTCATTTTTAAGAGGATATAGTATCTGAGGTGGTTTAAAATACAAATCCGTGATCCACAATAGAAAAAGGAGAGAGTGTGGAATCCAATGAGCCCTTGTACCTAAGTTACGGTCAGAGCGAAAAAAGTTACGTCCTGCACTGCACTCTAGTCCTTCACTCTCACGTCCCTCATCCACAAATCTTTCATCCTGGCTCAAATTAATGGGGTAATCGTCGCTTTCTCGGTCTGAATCGCTCTCGCTGCTGGTGTAAACAATGGGGAAATGAGAGGAGCCTTTCAACCTGTGACGTCACGCTACTTCCGGTACAGGCAAGGCTTTTTTATCAGCGACCAAAACTTTATCGTCGATGTTCTCTACTAAATCCTTTCAGCAAAAATATGGCAATATCGCGAAATGATCAAGTATGACACATAGAATGGATCTGCTATCCCTGTTTAAGTAAGAACATTTCATTTCAGTAGGCCTTTAATGATTGTGGTTTACAGTTTTTGAAGACCTTACTTTTTCTAAGATTTTCAATTCAAGGTTTTCATTCCACTGTAAATCATAATCATCAAAATTAAATCCAAAGAAAGCTTGAAATATATTGTGTTGCATGTTAAGTATCTGATAGTTTCATCTTGTAAATCTAAACAAACCATTCTAATAGTTTGAGTTTCACCAATATATTATGTTAAAAAAATGATGTTCAATGCTATGTGCCTCTTAAGACCTCACTCTTGGCTTTGTAAGGTCATGTTAGCTCTAAACTAAACACAATTGATGCTCATCTACCTTTTTATTTTCTTTTTTTTTCCAAACAAGAATGGTAATGAACCGAAATGTTAAGCAGAATAGAAAATGGAATTGGTAAACTGAAAAATCTTATCACTTCTCATCCCTAGCGATGAATATAAAGTAAGGGAAGGGGACATATTTGATCCAAGAGTAGTCTGAGGGCCGCATGTAAACTAACCGCTGCATAAAAGACTAGAGTACCATCAATAATGGAGGAGTAAGTAGGGTATAGTATTTTACATTCACTGAGGTAAAGTAAGAGAAGAGATTTTACACTGGCAGCAAGAAAACAAAGTAAAGACTTGATTATCAACAGTAATGGACAATGATTAAGATCTACTGTATTATGTCCTTCTTCTAAGAGACTAATTTGATCCAGAAGCAGACCGAGGGCAGCAAGAAAACACTGTGGAGACTGGAGTATTAACAGTAGTTGAAAATAAGGACGTCTGTTTTTTGTCTTTCTTCTACAAACCCCAAAACCAGTGAAGTGGGCACGTTGTTTAAATGGTAAATAAAAACTGCTAATTATGTTCAACTTATATTCGATTGAATAGACTGCAAAGACAAGATACCCGACGTTCAAAACGGAAAACGTTAAAAATATTAGCTCATTTGGAATTTGATGCCTGCAACATGTTTCAAAAAAGCTGGCACAAGTGGCAAAAAGGACTGAGCAAGTTGAGGAATGCTCATCAAACACTTATTTGGAACATCCCACAGGTGAACAGGCTAATTGGGAACAGGTGGGTGCCATGATTGGGTACACAAGCCGCGTCCATGAAATGCTCAGTCATTCACAAACAAGGATGGGGCGAGTGTCACTAGTTTGTGACAAACAAATGCGTGAGCAAATTGTCCAACAGTTTAAAAACAACATTTCTCAACCAGCTATTGCAAGGAATTTAGGGATTTCACCATCTATGGTCCGTAATATCATCAAAAGTTTCAGAGAATCTGGAGAAATCACTGCACGTAAGCGGTGATATTTGATCCCTCAGGCGGTACTACATCAAAAAGGAACATCAGTGTGTAAAGGATATCACCACATGGGCTCACATCTGTAAGTGCAAGTTTAAACTCTACTCGCAAAGCGAAAGCCATTGATCAACAACACCCAGAAACGCTGCCGTCTTCGCTGGGCCCGAGCTCATCTAAGATGGACTGATGCAAAGTGGAAAAGTGTTCTGTGGTCTGACGAGTCCACATTTCAAATTGTTTTTGGAAACTGTGGACGTCGTGTCCTAAGGAAGAACCATCTGGACTGTTATAGGCGCAAAGTTGAAAAGCCAGCATCTGTGATGGTATGGGGGTGTATTAGTGCCCAAGGCATGGGTAACTTACACATCTGTGAAGGCACCATTAATGCTGAAAGGTACATACAGGTTTTGGAGCGACATATGTTGCCATCCAAGCAACTTTATCATGGACGCCCCTGTTTATTTCAGCAAGACAATGCCAAGCCATGTGTTACAACAGTGTGGCTTCATAGTAAAAGAGTGTGGGTACTAGACTGGCCTGCCTGTAGTCCAGACCTGTCTCCCGTTATAAATGTGTGACGCATTATGAAGCCTAAAATACCACAACGGAGACCCCGGACTGTTGAACAACTTAAGCTGTACATCAAGCAAGAATGGGAAAGAATTCCACCTGAAAAGCTTCAAAAATTGGTCTCCTCAGTTCCCAAACGTTCACTGAGTGTTGTTAAAAGGAAAGGCCATGTAACACAGTGGTAAAAATGCCCCTGTGCCAACTTTCTTGCAATGTGTTGCTGCCATTAAATTCTAAGTTAATGATTATTTGCAAAAAATTACATTTCTCAGTTCGAACTTTAAATATCTTGTCTTTGCAGTCTATTCAATTGAATATAAATTGAAAAGGATTTGCAAATCATTGTATTCTGTTTTTATTTACGGATTACCCAACGTGCCAACTTCACTGGTTTTGGGTTTTGTTAGAGAGTAATTTTATCCAGGAGGAGGTGAAGGGCAGCACAAAAGCAAAGTAGAGGCTGGGGTACCAAAAGCAGGACAATAATAAAGATCTTCTGTAGTTTCTTCTTCTAAGAGACTCATTTTATCCAGCGGGTGACTGGGGGCAGCAATAAGTAGTGACTGAGAAGCTATATACTACAGTTTACATGGACTGAAGAGACTGAGGGCAGTATGAAAACAGGCCACTGCAGCAAAGTGGAGATTGTACAATGGGACAATGGGGTTTCCCGTATTTACCTAAGTTAAGGAAAGGGAAAAATTATATCCAAGAAAAGATTTAGGGCAGCAAGAAAGCAGAACGCTGCAGCAAAGTGAAGACTGTGGAGTACAAAATAGCAGTTTTCAGATTTAAGGCACAGCAACAAGGCGATTAAACTATTTTGGAGGTTAAGTTTCTTGAAACCCTGAAGAGGAAATGTGTGTTGGTATGCGAGCTGGAAAAACAGCTTTCACTGCAAAGGTTGGTTGTCTGCTTAAGAGTCTGGTGTCCGGTTCACAAAAGAAGGTGTTTAACCAGAACTAGGTGGTGGACTTGTGTATTCTTGTTGACCCAGAATGGTAATGATGGAACTAGACTTGAACACTAGCTTATCTTCTATCCATGTATCCCATCCATCCATCCATCCATCTTCTTCCGCTTATCCGAGGTCTGGTCGTGGGGGCAGCAGCCTAAGCAGGGAAGCCCAGACTTCCCTCTCCCCAGCCACTTCGTCCAGCTCCTCCCGGGGGATCCCCGGGCATTCCCAGGCCAGCCGGGAGACATTGTCTTCCCAACGTGTCCTGGGTCTTCTCCGTGGCCTCCTACCGGTCGGACGTGCCCGAAACACCTCCCTAGGGAGGCGTTCGGGTGGCATCCTGAGCAGATGCCCGAACCACCTCATTTGGCTCCTCTCGATGTGGAGGAGCAGCGGCTTTACTTTGAGTTCCCCCCAGATGACAGAGCTTCTCACCCTATCTCTAAGGGAGAGCCCCACCACCCGGCGGAGGAAACTCATTTCGGCCGCTTGTACCCGTGATCTTGTACTTTCGGTCATGACCCAAAGCTCATGACCATAGGTGAGGATGGGAACGTATATCGACCGGTAAATTGAGAGCTTTGCCTTCCGGCTCAGCTCCTTCTTCACCACAACGGATCGATACAGCATCCGCATTACTGAAGACGCCGCACCGATCCGCCTGTCGATCTCACGATCCACTCTTCCCTCACTCGTGAACAAGACTCCGAGGTACTTGAACTCCTCCACTTGGGGCAAGATCTCCTCCCCAACCTGGAGATGGCACTCCACCCTTTTCCGGGCGAGAACCATGGACTCGGACTTGGAGGTGCTGCTTCTCATCCCAGTCGCTTCACACTCAGCTGCGAACCGATCCAGTGAGAGCTGAAGATCCTGGCCAGATGAAGCCATCAGGACCACATCATCTGCAAAAAGCAGAGACCTAATCCTGCAGCCACCAAACCAGATACCCTCAACGCCTTGACTGCGCCTAGAAATTCTGTCCATAAAAGTTATGAACAGAATCGGTGACAAAGGGCAGCCTTGGCGGAGTCCAACCCTCACTGGAAACGTGTCCGACTTAGTGCCGGCAATGCGGATCAAGCTCTGGCACTGATCATACAGGGAGCGGACCGCCACAATCAGACAGTCCGCTACCCCATACTCTCTGAGCACTCCCCACAGGACTTCCCGAGGGACACGGTCGAATGCCTTCTCCAAGTCCACAAAGCACATGTAGACTGGTTGGGCAAACTCCCATGCACCCTCAAGGACCCTGCCGAGAGTATAGAGCTGGTCCACAGTTCCACGACCAGGACGAAAACCACACTGTTCCTCCTGAATCCGAGGTTCGACTATCCGGCGTGGGATCACACTCCTCAGCCTTCCATGTATCCCTTTTTTTTAATTTACAGTATACTTAAAACACAATTCATCACATTCATTACTTACCCATTCCCATCAAGAAAACTTCACTATATTCCTATTATGTATATTCCAGAGGACCAGCATCCTTTACAGTAGATATTTGATTTGATTTATTTATTATGTCAGCTTTAAAGGCGCAGTCTACTGTTTTTAAGGACCTACTGCACCAAGAAAGCTAGTCAAACATCTTTGTTTGTGCGCACACTTCAATACTTCTGAGCTTTTGGGATTTGAATGTACGTCTACAGTAAATTTACAAAACCCAAAACCAGTGAAGTTGGCACGTTGTGTAAATGGTAAATAAAAACAGAATACAATGATATGCAAATCCTTTTCAACTTATATTCAATTGAATAGACTGCAAAGACAAGAGACTTAACGTTCAAACTGGAAAACATTGTTATTTTTTGCAAATATTAGCGCATTTGGATTTTGATGCCTGCAACGTGTTTCAAAAAAGCTGGCACAAGTGGCAAAAAAGACTGAGAAAGTTGAGGAATGCTCATCAAACACTTATTTGGAACATCCCACAGGTGAACAGGCTAATTGGGAACAGGTGGGTGCCATGATTGGGTATAAAAGCAGCTTCCATGAAATGCTCAGTCATTCACAAACAAGGATGGGGCGAGGGTCACCACTTTGTCAACAAATGCGTGAGCAAATTGTCCAACAGTTTAAGAACCACATTTCTCAACGAGCTATTGCAAGGAATTTAGGGATATCACCATCTACGGTCCGTAATATCATCAAAAGGTTCAGAGAATCTGGAGAAATAACTGCAAGTAAGCGCCATTGCCTGTGACCTTTAATCTCTCAGGCGATGCTGCATCAAAAAGGGACATCAGTGTGTAAAAGATATACAATATCCTTTACAAAGATAAATAATATGTTGCAGTGATCAAGCTGAGGGGCAGCACAGTGGAACAGGGGTTAATGCATGTGCCTCACAATACGAAGGTCCTGAGTTAAATCTCGGGCTCGGGATCTTTCTGTGTGGAGTTTGCATGTTCTCCCCGTGACTGCGTGGGTTCCCTCCGGGTACTCCGGCTTCTTCCCACCTCCAAAGACATGCACCTGGGGATAGATTGATTGGCAACACTAAATTGGCCCCAGTGTGTGAATGTGAGAGTGAATGTTGTCTGTTTATCTGTTTTGGCCCTGCGATGAGGTGGCGACTTATCCAGGGTGTACAGCGCCTTCCGCCCGAATGCAGCTGAGAAAGGATTCAGCGCCCCCGCGACCCCGAAAGGGACAAGCGGTAGAAAATGGATGGATGGATGGACAATCTACGGTCTATAATATCATCGAAAGGTTCAGAGAATCTGGAGAAATCACTGCACGTAAGTGATGATATTACGGACATTCGATCCCTCAGGTGGTACTGCATCAAAAAAGCGACTTTAGTGTGTAAAAGATATCACCACATGAGCTCAGGAACACTACAGAAAACCACTGTCAGTAACTACAGTTCTTCGCTACATCTGTAAGTGCAAGTTAAAGGGAGGGACGGAGGGACGGCGTGGCGCTGTTGGGAGAGTGGCCGTGGCTGCAACCTGAGGGTTCCTGGTTCGATCCCCACCTTCTACCAACCTAGTAATGTCCGTTGTGTCCTTGAGCAAGACACTTCAACCTTGCTCCTGATGGGTCGTTGATAGGTCCATCAGTGTGTGAAAGTGTGTGTGAATGGGTGAATGAGGAAATAGTGTCAAAGCGCTTTGAGTACCTTGAAGGTAGAAATTCCATCTGAAAAGCTTCAAAAATTGGTCTCCTCGGTTCCCGAATGTTTACTGAGTGTTGTTAAAAGGAAAGGCCATGTAACACAGTGGTAAAAATGCCCCTGTGCCAACTTCACTGGTTTTGGGTGTTGTATGTCTACAGTAGTTTTGTAGGTAAGCCACGCAACTGTTAATACTTGAGGCCCCAGGGGACCAGACTTCTACCTTCACTATACGTCTTAGTTTGTATATTCCGGGGAGCCAATGTCATCTACAGTAGACATTTGATTTTGGTATTTTTATTTTGTCCGAGTTACAGGAGCGCTCGGCTGTTTTTAAGGACCTTCTGCAAAAAAACTAGTCAAAGATCATCTCTATGTATGACAGTTTTTTTAAGCAGTTGAATAGCCCAAATGATGAAAAAGAAAAGGACCTAAAACGGAACCTTGAGGAACACCACTAGACCAGACTGCATCTAAAGTAAACAAGCTACAACAACACCTTAGTTACATACATCCCTTTACAAGAGAGAAAAATGTAACTGCCAAAAAAGAGAGGGCTTAGGCCAAGGGTGTCCAAAGTGCGGCCCGGGGGCCATTTGCGGCCCGCAGCTAATTGTTTACTGGCCCGCCACACATTCTGGAAATACTATTGTAAAAATAAAAAAGAACATTAAAAAAAGTGGAATGAGGTGAAATCTAACTAGAAAAAGTTGCAATGTTGACACAAAAGCTGCCATGCAGGCTGTTTTTTTTCTTTTGTCTTTCTTCATTTTTCTTTTTTTGCCATTGCTCAAAAAAAAAAAAAGACAAAAAAATCCATGTTATAATGAATTCTTTTCAGAGCTCCAATTACTTCAAATATTTCACTTTAAAATGTTTTATGTGGTAAATATTGCATATATTGTGTAGTAGCCATATAAAAACATCAAAGTTTTGTTTGACAAAAGCGCATAAAACAAACAAAATAATAGTTCCAGCATAAAATGGACAGATATATCTGAAGTTGATCTCGTAACTTAAGTGTTGAAAGTAAAAGAAAAACCTAATAAAAATGTATCACTTTATGAGTGGGGCACCTTTTGGATCCCAAATATATTTAGTGATTTTTTATTTATCTTTTCACTGTGATTACTCAAAAATATGAAATAATTAAAATCAATGGTGTCCTGCATTATTGATCTTTTAGGGCTCTAATTACTAAATACTGCATATTTCAGTTTTACTATAAAAAAACTAAACTGTTTTTGACAGAAAAGCCATAAAACATTTTTTTTAATTTGTATTACACTAAATTGGCCCTAGTGTGTGAATGTGAGTGTGAATGTTGTCTGTCTATCTGTGTTGGCCCTGCGATGAGGTGGCGACTTGTCCAGGGTGTACCCCGCCTACTGCCCGATTGTAGCTGAGCTAGGCTCCAGCGCCCCCCGCGACCCCGAAGGGAATAAGCGGTAGAAAATGGATGGATGGATGTATTACTTTATATCAACTTGAAGTTGATACAGAGATTTACTTTAAGCGTTAAATAATTCCATCCATCCATTTTCTACCGCTTATTCCCTTCGGGGTCGCGGGGGGCGCTGGAGCCTATCTCAGCTACAATCGGGCGGAAGGCGGGGTACACCCTGGACAAGTCGCCACCTCATCACAGGGCCAACACAGATAGACAGACAACATTCACACTCACATTCACACACTAGGGCCAATTTAGTGTTGCCAATCAACCTATCCCCAGGTGCATGTCTTTGGAGGTGGGAGGAAGCCGGAGTACCCGGAGGGAACCCACGCAGTCACGGGGAGAACATGCAAACTCCACACAGAAAGATCCCGAGCCCGGGATTGAACTCACGACTACTCAGGACCTTCGTATTGTGAGGCAGACGCACTAACCCCTCTCCCACCGTGCTGTCACGTTAAATAATTTAAAAAATAATAATAATCTGACTTATTTTTAACATTTTAATGACTGAGACCCTTTATGGTCCCCGGGACCCCTAAAAGGTAAAATAAATAAAAAATGCATACATTTTGTTATGGTTTGAAAATGAAAAATATCAAAATGGCCCCCACATGCTTTAATTTTTCCGTGTGCGGCCCTCAGTGGAAAAAGTTTGGACACCCCTGACTTAGGCTATGTCTACACCAGGGGTCACCAACGCGGTGCCCGCGGGCACCAGGTAGCCCGTAAGGACCAGATGAGTAGCCCGCTGGCCTGTTCTAAAAAATAGCTCAAATAGCAGCACTTACCAGTGAGCTGCCTCTATTTTTTTAATTTTATTTTTTTACTAGCAAGCTGGTCTCGCTTTGCTCGACATTTTTAATTCTAAGAGAGACAAAACTCAAATAGAATTTGAAAATCCAAGAAAATATTTTAAAGGCTTGGTCTTCACTTGTTTAAATAAATTCATTATTTTTTTTACTTTGCTTCTTATAACTTTCAGAAAGACAATTTTAGAGAAAAAAATACAACCTTAAAAATGATTTTAGGATTTTTAAACACATATACCTTTTTACCTTTTAAATTCCTTCCTCTTCTTTCCTGACAATTTAAATCAATGTTCAAGTAAATTAATTTTTTTTATTGTAAAGAATAATAAATAAATTTGAATTTAATTCTTCATTTTAGCTTCTGTTTTTTCGACGAAGATTATTTGTGAAATATTTCTTCAAACTTATCATGTTTAAAATTCAAAAAAAATATTCTGGCAAATCTAGAAAATCTGTAGAATCAAATTTAAATCTTATTTCGAAGTCTTTTGAATTTCTTTTAAAATTTTTGTTCTGGAAAATCTAGAAGAAATAATGATTTGTCTTTGTTAGAAATATAGCTTAGTCCAATTTGTTGTATATTCTAACAAAGTGCAGATTGGATTTTAACCTATTTAAAACATGTCATCAAAATTCTAAAATTAATCTTAATCAGGAAAAATTACTAATGATGTTCCATAAATTATTTTTTTATTTTTTTCAAAAAGATTCGAATTAGCTAGTTTTTCTCTTCTTTTTTTCGGTTGAATTTTGAATTTTAAAGAGTTGAAATTGAAGATAAACTATGTTTCAAAATTTAATTGTCATTTTTTTCGTGTTTTCTCCTCTTTTAAACTGTTCAATTAAGTGTAAATATCATTAATTATTGATAATAACATAGAGTTAAAGGTAAATTGAGCAAATTGGCTATTTCGGGCAATTTATTTAAGTGTGTATCAAACTGGTAGCCCTTTGCATTAATCAGTACCCAAGAAGTAGCTCTTGGTTTCAAAAAGGTTGGTGACCCCTGGTCTACACTAAGCTGGATAACCCCTTAAACGAATAATTATTTAGCCTAAGTCCCGTTTCAGCCACACTAAATCATCGTTTACTACTTGGATAATTTTTTACACGGGTAAGTGCCCAGTCTATTTCTTGAATCTCCAGCTCTTAGTTTTGTATGGACTCATTGATCGTTTACAAACTGAGTTCGGAGAGGACGTGACGCCAGAAAGACCGCGCCCCACACAGGAAGGGACAACAGAAAGAACGCGCCACAGCCAGCTTCATAATAAAGCGGTTTCGTACTCGGAGCTAACCTCTGGAAATATGGAGGCGAGTCATCCAGACATGCCCGTGTTTCTCCTTCTTCTACATGTACAGACGCTTGTGGAAATCACACATGAATACCTTAAAGGCCTACTGAAACCCACTACTACCGACCACGCAGTCTGATAGTTTATATATCAATGATGCAATCTTAACATTGCAACACATGCCAATACGGTCGGGTTAAATTATAAAGTGCAATTTTAAACTTCCCAGGAAATTTCCGCTTGAAAACGTCGCGGTATGATGACGTATGCGCGTGACGTCACGAGGTCAAGGGAAGTGTTTGGACCCAATTCAAATACCTCTGTTTTCTTCGACAAAATTCCACAGTATTCTGGACATCTGTGTTGGTGAATCTTTTTGCAATTTGTTTAATGGACAATGGAGACTGCAAATAGGAAAGTTGTAGGTGCGATCGGTGGAGCGGCAGACTACAGCAACACCAACACCAGGAGGTTGTGTTGTGTTTGAGTTGGATAGCAGACGCACTACGGTGAGTACAGCTTTGGCTTTCAAACATTTGATTGCTTGCCCGTACGTGCGTGTCGATATGTGCATGTCACGTGCGTAACTTTGGGTAAATATATGTTTCTTGCCGACTCTAATGGCGGCCGGGGTGTCGTCAAAAGCGTACAATGCCCGCCGCCGCATCTAAGTTAGATTCTATTTTTTTAGCTTCGCCAAGCTGAAAAATATTAACCGTGTATTTACATGTTCATGGTTTAATAGTATTGTTGATCTTCTGTCTATCCTTCCAGTCAGGGTTTTTTTTTATTTAGTTTCTATCTGCATTTGAGACTGATGCTATCACATTGGCTACGTAGCTAGGTTAGCTTCTATTTTTTTAGCTTCGCCAAGCTGAAAAATATTAACCGTGTATTTACATGTTCATGGTTTAATAGTATTGTTGATCTTCTGTCTATCCTTCCAGTCAGGGTTTTTTTAATTTAGTTTCTATCTGCATTTGAGACTGATGCTATCACGTTGGCTACGTAGCTAGGTTAGCTTCTATTTTTTAGCTTCGCCAAGCTGAAAAATCTTAACCGTGTATTTACATGTTCAGTCACTGTGAATGTCCATTTCGCGTTCTCGACTCTCATTTTCAAGAGGATATAGTATCTGAGGTGGTTTAAAATACAAATCTGTGATCCACAATAGAAAAAGGAGAGAGTGTGGAATCCAACGAGCCAGCTTGTACCTAAGTTACGGTCAGAGCGAAAAAAGATACGTCCATCACTGCCTCTCAAGTCCTTCACTGTAACGTTCCTCATCTACGAATCTTTCATCCTCGCTCAAATGAATGGGGTAATCGTCACTTTCTCGGTCCGAATCTCTCTCGCTCCATTGTAAACAAAGGAAAATTGTGAGGAATACTAGCTCCTGTGACGTCACAGGCAAGGCTTTTTTTATCAGCGAGCAAAAGTTGCAAACTTTATCGTCGATTTTCTCTACTAAATCCTTTCAGCAAAAATATGGCAATATCGCGAAATGATCAAGTATGACACATAGAATGGATCTGCTATTCCCGTTTAAATTAAAAAAAATCATTTCAGTAGGCCTTTAAAAGAAGGAAACTCGCGATTGCAGCTATTTGGGATACAACACTTCTCAGACGGCAAGAGAACTTTCCAATGTCCGGGTCAGCCGTGATTCTACTTACCGAAAAACTTTGTCCATTTGTCGAAGGAGAGACAACGAGAATGCGGGCTCCCGTGGATGTGGTAACAAAGGTAGCCAGTGCTTTGTATTACCTGGCCGACGAGTGAAGACTACGGAAAACATAGAATGCATTTGGACTGGCAAAGCAGACTGTATCAGTTATTGTCCGCCATGTATGTCGCGGACTCAACATCTAGGTCCAGAGCATATAAAGTCACCAAAAAAGAATGGACAATGAAGGTGAAGGCAAAAGGGTGAGGAGTGTCCTGACCAGATATCTAGATCCCTAGATTGATTGATGTAAAATGTTCTTTATCACATTGTTTACTTTCACATGTCCATTAACCCTTGTGTAATGTTCATATTGTTGTTACTCAGCCAGCGTTTGTGGGTCTGATGGACCCGTTGCATTTTGAGGCTTTTAATGCCTCACAATCAAACACTTTTATATTAAAATACTGAACAGATGTTTACCTTATCCCAATAAACATCTGTTTATTGGGATAAGGTAGAGGTTGAGTCCGCGACATACATGGCGGACAATAACTGATACAGTCTGCTTTGCCAGTGTTTTCCGTAGTCTTCCCTTGTCGGTCAGGTAATACAAATCACACGCTACTTTTTTTTTTTGTTATCACGTCAACGGGAGCCCGCATTCTCGTTGTCTCCCCCTTCAACAAATGGACAAGTTTTTCGGTAAGTAGAATCACAGCTGACCTGGACATTGGAATGTCCTCTTGCCCTCTGAGAAGTGTTGTATCCCAAATAGCTGCCCCTTCTACACTTGGTGTAGAATGGGCCTTAAAGGGGTGTCTCGAGGGACGCCTTAGTTATGTAAATCAGTTTGGAACCCGGTGTTCCCGTTTCCTTGCATGGTGTCATTCCTTGGTCGAATTTGGCCCCCGGGCCGTCAGTTAAATAGCCCTGCCCTAACAATACCGCTATAAACCTAGGGACTTCCCATTTCCTAACCACACACTCGTTTCACATCCTAATCTGTTCAGGTGAGTTATGTTATGTCCTATGTTCTATAGTCTCTGCCTTGAAACAAAACCCCTCTGCCACAAGAATTGCTCTCTGTCTAGTCCCTGACCTTTGACCCGGCCCATAGGTAAGCTTAGCTCTCGGACAGCACTGACTCTTTTCTATAGATAGCTTCTTTTTTTTTTTTTTCCATTGAAGTCCCCCCCCCCCTCCACCCGACCCCTCCCACCGCTATCTCCTCTCGCTCCCTCAGCTCTCTCGCATCCCCCGCCGCTTCCAGCGTCCCCACCCTCAGAACCAGGGTATGTGACGCTCTAAATGCCCCCTATTGTTGTGAGAATGGACCTTTTGTCCGCACCCCGTGCATTTGCTGACTACGGACATCCAGTGAGCCTACTTTTTTGAGAGCGCTGGAAACAAGAGGGTTAGCTAAGCCATGCAATACAACCCCCCCCCCCCCCTCTCACCCGAACACATACAGAACGTTAGAGGAATTTCCTGATTCTATAACTTTTTTTTTTTAATGGCTCAGCCCCATGGTGTCAAACACTTACAGCATTGTGCCTCTTTGCACTGCAAGTAACAACTCGGCGCCTATAGCCTATACAGCATAGTTGCTTTTGATGATTTTCCATTTGAAACACAAAAAAACAGGTACTAGGAGGTACTATTTCAGCATTTTTTATTCATCTATTTTATTAATTTGTATTATTATTTTTAAATGTACAAACCCCAAAAACCAGTGAAGTTGGGACGGTATAGCTCGGTTAGTAGAGCGGCCGTGCCAGCAACTTGAGGGTTGCAGGTTCGATCCCCGCTTCCGCCATCCTAGTCACTGCCGTTGTGTCCTTGGGCAAGACACTTTACCCACTTGCTCCCAGTGCCACCCACACTGGTTTAAATGTAACTTAGATATTGGGTTTCACAATGTAAAGCGCTTTGAGTCACTTGAGAAAAAGCGCTATATAAATGTAATTCACTTCACTTCACAAGTTGGCACGTTGTGTAAATGGTAAATAAAAACAGATTACAATGACTTGTAAATCCTTTTCAACCCATTTTCAATTGAATAGACTGCAAAGACAAGATATTTAACGTTCGAACTGGAAAACTTTGTTATTTCTTGCAAATATTAGCTCATTTGGAATTTGATGCCTGCAACGTGTTTCCAAAAAAGCTGGCACAAGTGGCAAAAAAGACTGAGGAAGTTGAGGAATGCTCATCAAACACTTATTTGGAACATCCCACAGGTATACAGGCTAATTGGGAACAGGTGGGTGCCATGATTGGGTATAAAAGCAGCTTCCATGAAATGCTCAGTCGTTCACAAACAAGGATGGGGCGAGGGTCACCACTTTGTGAACAAATGCATGAGCAAATTGTCGACCAGTTTAAGAACAACATTTCTCAACCAGCTATTGCAAGGAATTTAGGGATTTCACCATCTACGGTCCGTAATATCATCAAAAGGTTTAAATAATCTGGAGAAATCATTGCACGTAAGCGATGATAATACGGACCTTGGATCCCCCAGGCGGTACTGCATCAACAAGCGACATCAGTGTGTAAAGGATATCACCACATGGGCTCAGGAACACTTCAGAAAACCACTGTCAGTAACTACAGTTTGTCGCTACATCTGTAAGTGCAAGATGAAACTATACTATGCAAAGCCAAAGCCATTTATCAACAACACCCAGAAACGCCGCCGGCTTCGCTGGGCCCGAGCTCATCTAAGATGGACTGATGCAAAGTGGAAAAGTGTTCTGTGGTCTGACGTGTGCACATTTCGAATTGTTTTGGAAACTGTGGACTTAGTGTCCTCCGGACCAAAGAGGAAAAGAACCATCCGGATTGTTATAGGCGCAAAGTTCAAAAGCCAGCATCTGTGATGGTATGGGGGTGTTTTAGTGCCCAAGGCATGGGTAACTTACACGTCTGTGAATGCACCATTAATGCTGGTTTTGGAGCAACATATATTGCCATCCAAGCAACGTTATCATGGACGCCCCTGCTTATTTCAGCAAGACAATGCCAAGCCACGTGTTACAACAGCGTGGCTTCATAGTAAAAGAGTGCGGGTACTAGACTGGCCTGCCTGTAGTCCAGACCTGTCTCCCATTGAAAATGTGTGGCACAATATGAAGCCTAAAATACCACAACGGAGACCCCGGACTGTTGAACAACTTAAGCTGTACATCAAGCAAGAATGGGAAATAATTCCACCTGAAAAGCTTCAAAAATTGGTCTCCTCAGTTCCCAAATGTTTACTGAGTGTTGTTAAAAGGAAAGGCCATGTAACACAGTGGTAAAAAGGCCCCTGTGCCAACTTTTTTGCAATGTGTTGCTGCCATTAAATTCTAAGTTAATGATTATTTGCAAAATAAATTAGATTTTGCTCAGTTCAAACATTAACTATCTTGTCTTTGCAGTCTATTCAAGTGAATATAAGTTGAAAAGGATTTGCAAATCATTGTATGACAACTTCACTGGATTGGGGTTTTGTAGGTGTTGGCCAGCAACTTTCTCTTCCTTTTTTGATGCAAAAAAGAGAAATCATCTGACTTTAGTTAAACTGTGAACCTGGCGACTGGCGTGCAATTAAGGATATATGGGCTGGCAGAGCTATAGGATTTGGATACATTAGCAGATTGGGTTTTAAAGGGCGTCTAGTAAATACTATTCAGCGCTAATGCGTGTGAGGATCGTTCAAAGGCACTGGTTTTAAAAGCATGTTTATGGTAATCTATTAAAACGGCATGTTGGAATGATTCATTACCAGGCCACAAACCGCTGTGTGAGCTGATTTTAATGAATACAGTCACCATCATAGATGCATCTCTCACTTTACTATCTCTCTTTCTCATAGGCCGTCTTGTCTTGGAAGGCTCTGTAGGTACGCAACTGCTTCTTTTTTGTGCTGTCTTCACTATGATTGAGTCATACTGCATGCGTGCGTAATGTACAGTAGCCATGTTTATCACATTTAGCCTGAAGCCATGTGGGCCTTGGAATCTTCTACAAAACTCAAAACCAGTGAAGTTAGCACGTTGTGTAATTCGTAAATAAAAACAGAATACAATGATTTGCAAATCCTTTTCAACTTTTATTGAATTGAATAGACTGCAAAGACAAGATAGTTAATGTTTG
This sequence comes from Entelurus aequoreus, assembly GCF_033978785.1. Lineage (NCBI taxonomy): Eukaryota > Metazoa > Chordata > Actinopteri > Syngnathiformes > Syngnathidae > Entelurus > Entelurus aequoreus. The sequence continues at coordinate 25,963,712 of NC_084753.1, read as the reverse complement.
AACTGAGCAAAATCTAATTTATTTTGCAAATATTCATTAACTTAGAATTTAATGGCAGCAACACATTGCAAAAAAGTTGGCACAGGGGCATTGTTACCACTGTGTTACATGGCCTTTCCTTTTAACAACACTCAGTAAACGTTTGGGAAATGAGGAGACACATTTTTGAAGCTTTTCAGGTGGAATTCTTTCCCATTCTTGCTTGATGTACAGCTTAAGTTGTTCAACAGTCCGGGGTCTCTGTTGTGGCATTTTACGCTTTTTTATCTTACGCAGAATGTGGCTTGGCATTGTCTTGCTGAAATAAGCAGGGGCATCCATGAAAAAGACGTTGCTCCAAAACATGTATGTACATTCCAGCATTAATGGTGCCTTCGCAGATGTGTAAGTTACCCATGCCTTGTGGCACTAATACACCCCCATACTATCACAGATGCTGGCTTTTGAACTTTGCGCCTATAACAGTCTGGATGGTTATTTTCCCCTTGGATCCGAAGGACACGACATCCACAGGTCCCAAAAAACGATTTCAAATGTGGACTTGCCAGACCACAGAACACTGTTCCACTTTGTATCAGTCCATCTTAGATGAGCTCGGGCCCAGAAAAGCTGGTGACGTTTCTGGGTGTTGTTGATAAATGGCTTTCGCTTTGCATAGTAGGGTTTTAACTTGCACTTATAGATGTAGCGACCAACTGTAATTACTGACAGTGGTTTTCTGAAGTGTTCCTGAGCCCATGTGGTGATATCCTTTACACACTGATGTCTGTTTTTGATGGTCACGAGCATTGCATCTTAAGTGCAGTGATTTCTCCAGATTCTCTGAACCTGTTGATGATATTACGGATTGTAGATGGTGAAATCCCTAAATTCCTTGCAATAGCTTGTTGGGAAATGTTGTTTTAAACTGTTGGACAATTTGCTCACGCATTTGTTCACAAACTGGTGACCCTCGCCCCCATCCTTGTTTGTGAATGACTGAGCATTTCATGGAAGCTGCTTTTATACCCAATCATGGCACCCACCTGTTCCCAAATAGCCTGTGGGATGTTCCAAAAAAGTGTTTAATGAGCATTCCTCAAGTTTCTCAGTCTTTTTTGCCACTTGTGGCAGCTTTTTTGAAACATGTTGCAGGCATCAAGCCTACTTCGCTGGTTTTGCAACATCCCCCGCTCTGACAATGCTGCCGTTACACCACCCGTGTCCATAAAACACAGTGCACGCCCCCCCCCCCCCCCTTACTTTGATTAGGCCAATTGTGTTTCCTGCTGAATGCAGTAAAGAGAGCGAGGACATGCATATACACTGGAGAGTGGAGACCGAGTCAAATTCCCAGTTGTAGGCGTTTTGTACCAGCAAGAGGCCATTAGAGACAATAGACGGGCTCGTTCACTTTTTGAGAGTCCAATTTACATGCGAGTGCCAGCCAGGTACTACGAAGCCTCCTCCACTACTGACACCTCTCACTTGGTTATGTGCTGGAAATAGCTCATCAGTGCGCCATAATTTGGCACATAATTTTTATTTTCCGGTCTATGTACGCCTGAGCTGATAACACATTTTGCTCAACGATACATTGACCTACAAATGATTGCCCATAAATTATATTAAATTGACATTAATTTTTTGAGACCAAATTAACCACTGATGTAATGACAACACATAACAATAATTGAAGTGTACCCTTTTATATGCAATCAACTTGTGTTTCTCGCATGTTTTAACGCGGTAATTGAAATGCAAACTTTTAAATACAAAGTCAAATAGAACAAACATACAAAACCCAAAACCAGTGAAGTTGACACGTTGTGTAAATGGTAAATAAAAACAGAATACAATGATTTGCAAATTCCTTTTCAACTTATATTCAATTGAATAGATTGCAAAGACAAGATACTTAATGTTGGAACTGAGAAACTTAATTTATTTTTGCAAATAATCATTAACCTACAATTTACTACTTACGTATAAAATATTACACGGTTTAGCTCCAGCCTATCTCGCCGATTGTATTGTACCATATGTCCCGACAAGAAATCTGCGTTCAAAGAACTCCGGCTTATTAGTGATTCCCAGAGCCAAAAAAAAGTCTGCGGGCTATAGAGCGTTTTCTATTCGGGCTCCAATACTATGGAATGCCCTCCCGGTAACAGTTAGAGATGCTACCTCAGTAGAAGCATTTAAGTAGAAGCATTTAAGTCCCATCTTAAAACTCATTTGTATAATCTAGCCTTTAAATAGACCCCCCCTTTTTTAGACCAGTTGATCTGCCGTTTCTTTTCTTCTCTCCTCTTCTCCCCTGTCCCTTGCGAGGGGGAGTTGCATAGGTCCGGTGGCCATGGATGAAGTGCTGGCTGTCCAGAGCCGGGACCCCGGGTGGACCACTAGCCTGTGCATCGGTTGGGGACATCTCTGCGCTGCTGACCCGTCTCCGCTCGGGATGGTTTCCTGTTGGCCCCGCTGTGGACTGGACTCCCGCTGATGTGTTGGATCCACTGTGGACTGGACTTTCACAATGTTATGTCAGACCCACTCGACATCCGTTGCTTTCGGTCTCCCCTAGAGGGGGGGGGGTTACCCACATATGCGGTCCTCTCCAAGGTTTCTCATAGTCATTCACCGACGTCCCACTGGGGTGAGTTTTTCCTTGCCCGTATGTGGGCTCTGTACCGAGGATGTCGTTGTGGCTTGTACAGCCCTTTGAGACACTTGTGATTTAGGGCTATATAAATAAACATTGATTGATTGATTGATTTAATGGCAGCAACACATTGCAAAAAAGTTGTCACAGGGGCATTTTTACCACTGTGTTACATGGCCTTTCCTTTTAACAACACTCAGTAAACATTTGGGAACTGAGGAGACCAATTTTTGAAGCTTTTCAGGTGGAATTATGTCCCATTCTTGCTTGATGTACAGCTTAAGTTGTTCAACAGTCCGGGGTCTCTGTTGTGGTATTTTAGGCTTCATAACACGCCACACATTTTCAATGGGAGACAGGTCTGGACTACAGGCAGGCCAGTCTAGTACCCACACTGTTGTAACACATGGCTTGGCATTGTCTTGCTAAAATAAGCAGGGGCGTCCATGATAACGTTGCTTGGATGGCAACATATGTTGCTCCAAAACCTGTATGTACCTTTCAGCATTAATGGTGCCTTACAGATGTGTAAGTTACCCATGCCTTGGGCACTAATACACCCCCATACCATCACAGATGCTGGCTTTTCAACTTTGCGCCTATAACAATCCGGCTGGTTCTTTTCCTTTTTGGTCCAGAGGACACAACGTCCATAGTTTCCAAAAACTATTTGAAATGTGGACTCGTCAGACCACAGAACACTTTTCCACTTTGCATCAGTCCATCTCAGATGAGCTCGGGCCCAGCAAAGCCGGCGGTGTTACTGGGTGTTGTTGATAAATGGCTTTCGCTTTGCATAGTAGAGTTTTATCTTGTACTTACAGATGTAGCGACAAACTGTAGTTGCGGACAGTGGTTTTCTGAAGTGTTCCTGAGCCCATGCGGTGATATCCTTTATACACTGATGTTGGTTTTTGCCTGAGGGATCGAAGGTCACAGGCATTCAATGTTGGTTTTCAGGCTTGCCGCTTACGTGCAGTGATTTCTCCAGATTCTCTGAAACGGTTGATGATATTACGAACTGTAGATGGTGAAAACCCAAAATTCCTTGCGATAGCTGGTTGAGACCTGTTAAACTGTTCGACATAATATCTGTTGTTTACATGTTAGCATTAAAGCTAGCACGGAAGCTAGCGCCAGTCCGTCCGCATTAAAATGCAGTTATGAATGACGGGTTTTCGACCATTTATTTTTAATACAGTAATTTTAACCGTCTGGAATTTTACAGTTATTATTATTACTACCGTTTACTTGTAGTTAATTGACGTATCGAATATCGACCCAGGCACAGGTCTATGTAGTTCTGCAAAATTCCAAATTTGTGATTTCAATTCAATTCAATTATAGAATTTGAATTGAAATGACTCCACCAAACAGAATGTTGAATTAATGATTGATTGATTGAAACTTGTATTAGTAGATTGCACAGTACAGTACATATTCCGTACAATTGACCACTAAATGGTGACACCCGAATAAGTTTTTCAACTTGTTTAAGTCGGGGTCCACGTTAATCAATTCATGGTAGATTAATTAAAATGACAGATTCAGATCAATTCCTTATAGTCAGGTAAAAAAAAGGGAATGTGTTATGTCTAATGACGATTTTGGCTGAAATACCCATAAAAATGTTTTACAAATACAACTAAAATTAACATGTTTAATACATAGATAAAGCATTCTGGGAAATGTTGTATTTTTCCACAATTTTCCTAATTAGAAAGTTATGATACTGTCAGGCTTGTTACTGACAGTTTGGTTATGTTTGGGTTTTCCTCTGTGTGTTTAATTTTTATTTCCTGTCAGCGCTCTTATTTTGGTTCCATTTCCTGCATGTCTCCCTGAGCGCTGCTTTCCCTCACCTGTCCCTGATTACACCTGGTTGCAATTGCCAATCAGGCTACTATTTATGCCAGCCTCGCCTTCCAGTCAGGGCTCGATGATTGCATCTTGTATCCTGTTGCCTGTTTCCTGTATCCTGTTGCCTACTTCCTGGTTCCTGTTTTCCCTTTGACATTAAAGTCATGTTTTCCTGCGCTACGCCTGCCATCTCCGCATCTTGGGGTTTATCACCAGCAGTTCTTGACAGACACATCAAATTCAATTAAAAATGTGTTCATGGGGTCTATAGTAATAATATTTCTGTGAAATAGGTAAAATTGTATGTACTTTCAGTACAAATTTCAGGAAACTTATACTTCTTTCAATTCAAATTTGAATTGTTATTGTACTTCCTGTTTAGTAGTATAGTCGTTCCACTTTAAGAAACCTAAAAATCTATGTAAAACTACACCACAACACTCAACTTTTAACAGAGGTGGGTAGAGTAGCCAAATATTAAAAATAAAAGTGGCATTACTTTAGACAAGTGGTGTCGAAAGCGCGGATCCAGGTTCCATTTGCGGCTCGCAGCTTATCTTTTAGCGGCCTGCAGCACATTCTAATAATACGATACAAAAAAATAAAACATATAAAAATTGAATAAAATAGCAAAAACCTCAAATGTAACAAAAAATAAATGTTGATTGTAGTAACACAAAGAAGCCATCATTGTTAAATAAATAATAATGAGTATCAAAATCAATGTTGTCAAGGATTTTTGACCTATCCAAGACTCCAATTACTTCGTATAAAAAATGTGACTTTAAATTTTTCGGGGGATATATATAATTTTTTTTAGTGTGTTTTTTTCTTTGAAAAAAAAACATGACCTTTTTTTTATAATCAATGGACGGACCGAAAGTTTATCAAGAGCCTTAATCGTTAAAAGGCAAAAAAACACACATGACTTAACCCTTAACCCTTTTGGATCCCCAAACAATTTTGTGGGATCTTTTTTTTTAAAACTATCATTGCTCCAAAATAAAAATAAAAATTAGAATCAATGTTGTAATAAATGATTGACTTATTTAGAGCTCCAATTATTCCACATTTATTATTCCACTACGGAATTTTTTGGGGGGTAAAAATATTGCCTATTTTTTGTTGACAAAAACAGTATTTTAACTAAAGGGGGCATAAAACATTTGAAAAAAATACTTAATATTGACAGAGTGTATAGAGATTTAAGCGCTGAACAAAAAAATAAGAACAATTAACATATTTAAAATGTTATGACTGAGACCCTTCTGGGTACCTGGGGTCAAACTTAAGGAGGAGCCTAAAACGTTAAAACAATCTGTATATATACATACAGTACAGGCCAAAAGTTTGGACACTCCTTCTCCTCATTCGAGGTGTTTTCTTTATTTTCATGACTATTTACATTGTAGATTGTCACTGAAGGCATCAAAACTATGAATGAACACATGTGGAGTTATGTACTTAACAAAAAAAGGTGAAATAACGGAAAACATGTTTTATATTCTAGTTTCTTCAAAATAGCCACCCTTTTACCCGGATTACTGCTTTGCACACTCTTGGCATTCTCTCGATGAGCTTCAAGAGGTAGTCACCTGAAATGGCTTTCACTTCACAGGTGTGCTTGAAGCTCATCAAGAGAATGCCAAGAGTGTGCAAAGCAGTACTCAGAGCAAAGGGTGGCTATTTTGAAGAAACTAGAATATAAAACATGTTGTCAGTTATTTCACCTTTGTTTGTTAAGTACATAACTCCACATGTTTTTCCTTCATAGTTGTGATGCCTTCAGTGACAATCTAAAATGTAAATAGTCCTGAGAATAAAGAAATGCATTGAATGAGAAGGTGTGTCCAAACCTTTGGCTTGTACTATATATATATATATATATATATATATATATATATATATATATATATATATATATATATATATATATATATATATATATATATATATATATATATATATATATATATATATATATATATATATATATATATATATATATATATATAGGAAAAGCACTGTACTTTTCAATGAAGATAACTTTAAACTAGTCTTAACTTTAAAGAAATACACTCTATACATTGCTAAGGTGGTAAATGACTATTCTAGCTGCAAATGTCTGGTTTTTGGTGCAATATCTACATAGGTGTATAGAGGCCCATTTCCAGCAACTATCACTCCAGTGTTCTAATGGTACAATGTGTTTGCTCATTGGCTCAGAAGGCTAATTGATGATTAGAAAACCCTTGTGCAATCATGTTCACACATCTGAAAACTGTTTAGGTCGTTACAGAAGCTACAAAACTGACCTTCCTTTGAGCAGATTGAGTTTCTGGAGCATCAATCAATCAATCAATGTTTAATTATATAGCCCTAAATCACAAGTGTCTCAAAGGGCTGTACAAGCCACAACGACATCCTCGGTACAGAGCCCACTTTTGTGGGGTCAATTAAACGCTCAAAATGGCCAGAAAAAGAGAACTTTCATCTGAAACTCGACAGTCTATTCTTGTTCTTAGAAATGAAGGCTATTCCACAAGATGGTTTGGGTGACCCCAAACTTTTGAACAGTAGTGTATATATATATATATATATATATATATATATATATATATATATATATATATATATATATATATATATATATATATATATATATATATATATATATATAAAACACATCTATTTACGAGAGTTAAACAGTTAAATATTAAACTAGTTCCATATTCTATTTTATTATTGTTAGAGCAAAACAAGGTCAATAGTACACAACAACTAAACAAAAGCGAAAACTACTATCGAGTACTCGTTGAAATCATGTTAGCCAACAAAGTCTTCCTGTGCCCAGGGAATTGTTTTCTGAATTTGTAAACATTAACAAAAACAACCAAAAAATAGAAATTGAATCCCTCCAGTATCGATCATATACTGACACTGCCCCTTGTGTCGACACCACTAATTTATGGATCTACTGCGACAATACTGACACACCATAAGTTGTTGTTATATTGTCCTCTTTCTAAACTCTTACTAACCTATTTGTTAGTTTTCAGTAAATATATGTTTACTTTCTGCAGTAACGCACTTTCATCTTCACTTATTAAACTTTATCAAGCACTTACTTCTACTTTGATTTTCAAGCTATTTTAGCGCCTTTCATAACCCTGCTAATCCCTGCTCCTGCTTGCTCTTGGTGCAAAACAGGTTTAGTCTCGTCCTAATACGTGATAATGATACTTAAGCTATACAAAAATGCAGTTTATTTACAGTAATGGATGAGATTATATTTCCTTTTTGGGGGATAGCTCCATACTGTGTATGAAGATGCACAGTTAGCTTGTCAGCCAGGGTACTAAAATTACTGTAAATACAAAACTCAAAACCAGTGAAGTTGGCACGTTGTGTAAATGGTAAATAAAAACAGAATACAATGATTTGCAAATCCTTTTCAAGTTATATTCAATTGAATAGACTGCAAAGACAAGACACTTAACGATTCGAACTGGTACACTTTGTTATTTTTTGCAAATATTAGCTCATTTGGAATTTGATGCCTGCAACATGTTTAAAAAAAGCTGGCACACGTGGCACAAAAGACTGAGAAGGTTGAGGAATGCTCATCAAACACTTGTTTGGAACATCCCACAGGTGAACAGGCTAATTGGGAACAGGTGGGTTCCATGATTGGGTATAAAAGCAGCGTCCATGAAATGCTCAGTCATTCACAAACAAGGATGGGGCGAGGGTCACCACTTTGTGAACAAATGCGTGAGCAAATTGTCCAACAGTTTAAGAACCACATTTTCAACGAGCTTGTGGAGGGAGGTGTGGCCAGCGCGCTTGCAGGAGCAAAGGTCACCGCCACTGTCTATGGTGCTGAGGACGAGCACCATCGGATAGGGTGCTCGACATCTGTTAATCTAATCATCTGTTGTCTTTAACAGTACGCGGCCGAGAACAGGGGTGGAGGATACGGATGTGGCTGAAAAGTCACGTCCTGCGGGAGCGAAAAGTGTGAGCTAATTCTATGGACATTAAATTATTGTTCAAAACTGCAAGCTTGGCTCTTGTGCCGTGTGTAATAGTGGAACGGCTGGGAAGCGACTTCCACAGAGCTATTGCAAGAAATTTGGGGATTACACCATCTACGGTGAAGTGAAGTGAAGTGAAGTGAATTACATTTATATAGCGCTTTTTCTCAAGTGACTCAAAGCGCTTTACATAGTGAAACCCAATATCTAAGTTACATTCAAACCAGTGTGGGTGGCACTGGGAGCAGGTGGGTAAAGTGTCTTGCCCAAGGACACAACGGTCCGCAATATCATCAAAAGGTTCGGAGAATCTGGCAAGGCCGTGACCTTCGATCCCTCAGGCGGTACTGCATCAATAACCAACATCAGTGTGTAAAGGATATCACCACGTGGGCTCAGGAACACTTCAGAAAACCACTGTCAGTAACTACAGTTGGTCGCCACATCTGTAAGTGCAAGTTAAAACTCTACTATGCAAAGCCAAAGTCTTTTATCAACAACACCCAGAAACGCCGCCGGCTTCTCTGGGCCCGTGCTCATCTAAGATGGACTGATGCAAAGTGGAAAAGTGTTCTGTGGTCTGACGAGTGCACATTTCAAATAGTTTTTGGAAACTGTGGACATTGTGTCCTCCGGACCAAAGAAGGAAAAGAACAAAGTTCAAAGTTGGTAGGCGCAAAGTTCCAAAGCCAGCATCTGTGATGGTATGGGGGTGTATTAGTTCCTAAGACATGGGTAACTTACACATCTGTGAAGGCACCATTAATGCTGAAAGGTACATACAGGTTTTGGAGCAACATACTGTATGTTGCCATCCAAGCAACGTTATCATGGACGCCCCTGCTTATTTCAGCAAGACAATGCCAAGCCACGTGTTACATCAACGTGACTTCATAGGAAAAGAGTGCGGGTACTAGACTGGCCTGCCTGTAGTCCAGACCTGTCTCCCATTGAAAATGTGTGGTGCATTATGAAGCCTAAAATACCACAACGGAGACCCCCGGACTGTTGAACAACTTAAGCTGTACATCAAGCAAGAATGGGAAAGAATTCCACCTGAAAAGCTTCAAAAATTGGTCTCAGTTCCCAATTATTGACTGAGTGTTGTTAAAAGGAAAGGCCATGTAACACAGTGGTAAAAATACCCCTGTGCCAACTTTTTTGCAATGTGTTGCTGACATTACATTTTAAGTTAATGATTATTTGCAAAAAAAAAAATAGTATAATATCTTGCCTTTGCAGCCTATTCAATTGAATATGAGTTGGAAAGGATTTGCAAATCATTGTATTCTGTTTTTATTTACCATTTACACAACGTGCCAACTTCACTGGTTTTGAGTTTTGTATCATGTTAGCTGTAAAAAGCTTACAAACACAACAAAGCCAGCAGTGGCCTGAGACGTGTGTGCTGTAGATGATAGCGGTTGCTCCATGAGGTTTGAATAAGGGCCCAAGTGCAAGTGTAGCACAAGTCTCCAGAGGTTGCAACATCTGGCCAGGCCGGATCTAACAACTCGTCGGCGTTCACCCGTAGAGCCATCACCCGACCGCACTGTGGTTGCCTTTGTTATCACAGCCTGTCACACTCTCTCTCCTCATCTCTCTCTTTCTCTTTGTCAATCTGGGCGAGCTCCTGTTGACCCCGGGGGTGGGGGGTTGGGGGGCCTCCGTGCGGTGGGAGCGCGCCGCGCCGCACCACTTCAGAGAAGCAAAACCGCACCGAGCGTCCCAACGTCAACGGCCAGCTTATTCCTCCCGGTGTCTCTTTATCTGAAACCTCATCCCCACCCGATCCGTGCGCCACGGCCCTGGCAGAGGTAGTAGCGCCTCGGCGGATGGGAGGGAAGTCATATGTTTGCAGTTTGAACCTACTGCCCCAATTACAGGCAGCTGTGGGTCCGCTATCGCACCACAGCATCGAAGAGGAAGAGAAGGAGAATTGGGGGGTCGGGGGGGTTGGATTTATGGTCTGCGTCTCCGTGGCGGCCCCCGTTTGATGTGCAGATAATTAGGAAGTGAATGACTTCCTGTGAGTCGCTGCTGGTAGGCGGAGCTCTTTGCCATAATACGACAAATAGAAGAAGAGGTAAGAGGGATGCATATAAACTTAGAGGGGTGGCTCTTGAACCGCCTGTCGCTCTTTAGTGCCGCCCTAGTGGCTCCCTGGAGCATTTTTTTAAAAAAAGGATTGAAAATGGGAAAAAAATGGGGGGAAAATATATTTTTTGTTTTAGTATGTTTTTTGTTTGAGGACAAACATGACACAAACCTTCCCGATTGTTAGAAAGCCCACTGTTTAATATGTTTATGTGTAGGCTTCACTGATGACAGCATTTGGTGAACGTTGTGTTTTTCGTTCTTGAACTCACCACAGTGTGGACTTGTGACGCAACAGTTTGTTTACATGTAAAATATTTTGTCCACCAAACAGTTTGTACTGTGCGTGAATGCACAAAGGTGAGTGTGGAGGGCGGGCGTGGCCTGCGGGCATGCCGCGGAGCCGGGCCGTGCGAGGACCGGCCTCGAAGACAGCGACGGGTGAGTAGATGGCCCAGATGGGCCTTGTTATTTAATCACCTGTTGCCTTTATTAGCAGCAGCCGGGACGAGACAAGTGGGTGGAGTTTCCTTTAACCTGGACTCACACATCTATACCTTTGACCATTAAAAGCCAGTCATTTCCAGGAGTTATCTCACCTTCCGAGTAGCCTCTGATTTACTAATGTTTTCTAATGTTGTAAAAATGTGTAAAACAAATATTACATTTCAACATTTCTGTCAACGAAGATTTGTTTCAGCCTGTGACACATAGCTATAATAGCCTACTATCAAAATGACTAACATTAGCACTTACGTCATGTGTTGTCTTCCTTATAAGACTTATATACGGTCTTTCATTTTTTTGCGGCTCCAGACAGATTTGTTTTTGGTATTTTTGGTCCAATATGGCTCTTTCAACGTTTTTGGTTGCCAACCCCTGACTTAGACCTTTGACACCTACCTGGGCAAGTAAGAAGCCGATAGACTTAAAGCATTACATTTTTTAAACCCCCCCAAAACATCTAAGAACACTACTAATGGTTAGCATATAGTGCATCCGCAAAGTATTCACTTTTTCCACATTTTTTCATGTTACAGCCTTATTCTAAAAGTAAATGAATACATTGTTGTCCTCAAAATGGTACAGACTATACCCCCATAACGACAACGTGAAAAGTTTGTTTGTTTATTTTGCAAATTTATTGAAAAGTACAACATAAAAAAATGACATGGACTTAAGTATTCCCAGCCTTTGCTCAATACTACGTTGAGGCACCTTTGACAGCCTTAAATCTTTTTTGAATACAATGACACAAGCTTGGCACACCTATCTTTGGGCAGTTTCACCCATTCCTCTTTGCAGCACCTCTCATGCTCCCATCAGGTTGGACGGGAAGCGTCGGTTTCCATCCTGGATGTCTCTGTACATTGCTGCATTCACCGTTCCCTCTATCCTGACGAGGGTCGTACGGTATACCGGTACTAATGAATCAAAAACTCAAATGCTCTGTTTGAAAAGTACCGGTTTGGCATATTTTATTTGTTTTGTTTTTTTTACAGGCATGACGGCGCGTCGTCGTCACGTCGTGACATGGCTGGTTTTACGAGCAGAGGAGCATGTTCGGCAGCGCACAATCACAGAGTATTTACAAGCAGACACAGTGTGTAGACAGAAAAGGGAGAACGGACGCATTTTGGCTTAAGAACTACCAATAAAGGTGAAGTTATAACACTGAAACATGGTTAAGACATGGTTAGCTCGTTAGCGGCTAATGTCCATCCACAGTCGGCAGTGTTTTAGCTACTTCAAAATCACTAATCCTCGCCTCCATGGCGACAAATAAAGTGAGTTTCTTACAAGTATCATCCCTGCAGGACAAGGAATAGCTAAACATGCTTCACTACACACCGTAGGAGGATATAATAGCTCACTGGCGTCACAATGTAAACACACACCATGGGTGGATCTACACCTGACATCCACTGTAATGATACCAAGTACAATAGCATATCTAGTCGATACTACTATGATTACATCTATATCTTTAATCGTCACAAAATCTTTATTTAAAAAAAAAAAAAAGCATATTATATTCATAAACTCAGGAAATACATCCCTGGACACAGAGGAACTTAAATTATGACCAATGTATGATCCTGTAACTACTTGGTATTGGATCGATACCTAAATTTGTGGAATCATCTGAAAATAATGTAAATTATCAAACAACAGAAGAATAAGTGATTATTACATTTTAACAGAAGTGTAGATGGAACATGTTAAACCAGAAAATAATCAGATCCATCCATCCATCCATTTTCTACCGCTTATTCCCTTCGGGGTCGCGGGGGTCGCTGGAGCCTATCTCAGCTACAATCGGGCGGAAGGCGGGGTACACCCTGGATAAGTCGCCACCTCATCGCAGGGCCAACACAGATAGACAGACAACATTCACACTCACAGATATTAACAGTAAATGAACAAGTAGATTAAAATATATTTTTACAGCTTGTCCTTGATAATTTTGACAAAATAATAGAATGGGGAATGAAACAATATGTTACTGCATACGTCAGCAGAGAACTTTCTACTAAAAGACAAGTTGTGTAGTATGTTCACTATTTTATTCAAGGACAAAATTGTTCTTCGATTGCAATAAGAAACATATGTTTAATGTATCCTAAGATTTTTTGGTTAAAATAATGCCAATAATGCAATTTTTTTTGGTCCCATTTATTTCAAAAAGTATCGAAAAGTATTGAAAAGTATTGAAGTGGATAGCGCACCCCTACAACTGGTAATGTTACAAGTAAATTAAATCTGACAGCCCTTACAACACAGGTGTCAAACTCAAGGTCCGGGGGCCAGATCTGGCCCGCGACATCATTTTATCTGGCCCGCACTTAAGTACTAAAGTACTTAGTATTTTCTTACTAAATGTAATGGAGTTTTTTCATTTTGACAGAAAAAAATATATGTACTGCTTGAAATTGCATACCTTTTAAACTTTAATAGTATCCATTATTGCAACAAATAATATCATCATACTTTCCGAACATTTTTTGTTTAAATAAAAATACTTTGCAGCAAACTACCCTTCAAATTAATAAAAAAGACAATACATTTTACGGTGTTCTTTACAGCATATAAAGTATATATTAATTATATATATATATATATATATATATATATATATATATATATATATATATATATATATATATATATATATATATATATATATATATATATAATATAAATTATATAAATTGAAAAAAATAAAATAAATTGTGTTAAAATTCTAAATATTTTAACTGTAAAATCTTGTTTTTAACGGTGTATAAATGGAAAAAACGATACATTTGTTTTTACGGTAGAAAAACTGGCAGCTAAGTTTCCAGAATAAAAAAAAATAACTTGTACTGTTTTTCCATTAACAACATAATGTTGTAAAAACCTATGTAAATTTAATAGTAAAATTCTGGCAACTAAGCTGCCAGCTTTTTCCGTAAAACCCCCCCAAAAAACAGTGGTACTGTTTTTCCGTTTACCGTAAAATGTTGTAAAAAAAACAACAAAAAAAACATATTTTACAGTGACATTTTGTAAATGTAAAGTTTTTACTGTAAACTGGACGGTCAACTTAAAACAATTTATATAATAAATCATGAAATCCAGAGGCAAATTCATACATTATTCCCAATGAAAACCAGTTTGACATCCCTGCACTAAAGAATATTGAAAATAATGTGCAGTCCTTTATGTGGCCTATACTAAAAATCAATATATTTGTGCATTACCGTAAATTATGAGTTCACGAAGAAATAAAAAACAGTTGTTTCCATTTGCGTTCTCCTGACAATGTATTTACCATGAATTGATTAACGTGGACCCCGACTTAAACAAGTTGAAAAACTTATTCGGGTGTTACCATTTAGTGGTCAATTGTACGAAATATGTACTGTACTGTGCAATCTACTAATAAAAGTCTCAATCAATCAATCCTTCAACACCTTGAATAAGCTAACAAATGCCTTTTGCTCATCCACAGCAGCCTTCTGTTTTTCTCTTTAGGTTCAGCGCCACTTTACATGCCATTACAGATCTGACCTCTTCAGCCAGAAGTCATGACCCTAATTCGGGGGGTCAGCAACCCGCGGCTCTTAGTGGCTCCCTGGACCTCCTCCAGAGATGTGTGAAAATGGAAAAAGATGATTTTTGTTGTAATATATTTTCTGTAGGAGAACAAACATGACACAAACCTTCCTAATTGTTAGAAATCCCACTGTTTATATTAAACATGCTTCACTGATGAGAGTATTGGGCAAGCACCGTTTTGTCCTACTAATTTCAGCGATCCTTGAACTCACCGTAGTTTGTTTACAAGTACTACTTTCTCCGACGCTGCCACAGAAAGACGTGTTTTATGTGACCCCTTCTTTGTCTCATTTTGTCCACCAAACATTGTATGCTGTGCGTGAATGCACAAAGGTGAGTTTTGTTGATGTTATTGATTTGGGTGGAGTGCTAATCAGGCATATTTGGTCAATCCATGACCGCAAGCTAATCGATGCTAACATGCTATTTTGGCTAATGTATGTACATATTGCATCATTATGCCTCATTTGTAGGTATATTTGAGCTCATTTAATTTCCTTTATGTCCTCGGTGTATTTAATTTATATTTGCATGTCTCATGACACATTATCTGTATGTAATATTGGCTGCATTTCTGATAATGTTTTGTGTGCCATGTTGTTCCAGACCACAGCAAATGTTACCTAGCTTGCAAAGATTGTAATAAATCCATAAGAAAAAGACAGCCTGCCGTTTCCTTAAACTTGGACACACACATCAATACCTTTTGGCCATTCTCAGCCAGTAATTTCCAGGAGTTATCTCATCCTGTGAGAAGCTTCCATTTTGCGACTTTAAGGTTTTACTCCTTACGTATAAAATACTAAACAGTCTAGCTCCATCCTATCTTGCTGATTGTATTGTACCATATGTCCCGGCAAGAAATCTGAGTTCAAAGAACTCTGGCTTTGTGAGTCCCGAGACCAAAAAAAAGTCTGCGGGCTATAGAGTGTTTTCTATTTGGGCTCCAGTACTCTGGAATGCCCTCCCAGTAACAGTTAGAGATGCTACCTCAATAGAAGCATTTAAGTCCCTTCTTAAAACTCATTTGTATACTCTAGCCTTTAAATAGACCCCCCTTTTAAACCAGTTGATCTGCCGTCTCTTTTCTGCCCCCCCTCTCCTTCATGGGGAGAGGGGGGCACAGATTCGGTGACCACAGATGAATCGCTAGCTGTTCAAAGTCGGGTCCGGGGTGGACCACTCATCTGTGCATCAGTTGGGGACGTCTGCGCTGCTGCCTTGTCTCCACTCAATATGGTCTACTGCTGGCCCCACTATGGACTGAACTCTCACAATATTATGTTAGATCCACTATGGACTGGACTCTCACACTATTATGTTAGATCCACTATGGACTGGACTCTCACACTATTATGTTAGATCCACTATGGACTGGACTCTCACACTATTATGTTAGATCCACTATGGACTGGACTCTCACACTATTATGTTAGATCCACTATGGACTGGACTCTCACACTATTATGTTAGATCCACTATGGACTGGACTCTCACACTATTATGTTAGATCCACTATGGACTGGACTCTCACACTATTATGTTAGATCCACTATGGACTGGACTCTCACACTATTATGTTAGATCCACTATGGACTGGACTTTCACACTATTATGTTAGATCCACTATGGACTGGACTTTCACACTTTTATGTTAGATTCACAATGTGATTATCTTGTGTGATGACTATTATGATGATAGTATATATGATAGTATATATCTGTATCATGAATCAATTTAAGTGGACCGCGACTTAAACAAGTTGAAAAACTTATTCGGGTGTTACCATTTAGTGGTCAATTGTACGGAATATGTACTTCACTGTGCAACCTACTAATAAAAGTCTCAAAAAAAGACTGGACTTTCACACTTTTATGTTGGATCCACTATGGACTGGACTGTTACTATTATGTTAGATCCACTACGGACTGGACTATCACACTATTATGTTAGATCCACTATGGACTGGACTTTCACACTATTATGTTAGATCCACTATGGACTGGACTCTCACACTATTATGTTAGATCCATTATGGACTGGACTCTCACACTATTATGTTAGATCCAATATGGACTGGACTCTCACTATTATGCTAGATCCACTATGGACTGGACTTTCACACTATTATGTTAGATTAACTATGTGATTATCTTGTGTGATGACTGTATTATGATGATAGTATATATGATAGTATATATCTGTATCATGAATCAATTTAAGTGGACCCCGACTTAAACAAGTTGAAAAACTTATTCGGGTGTTACCATTTAGTGGTCAATTGTACGGAATATGTACTTCACTGTGCAACCTACTAATACAAGTCTCAAAAAAAGACTGGACTTTCACACTTTTATGTTAGATCCACTATGGACTGGACTCTCACTATTATGTTAGATCCACTATGGACTGGACTGTCACTATTATGTTAGATCCACTATGGACTGGACTATCACACTATTATGTTAGATCCACTATGGACTGGACTATCACACTATTATGTTAGATCCACTATGGACTGGACTTTCACACTATTATGTTAGATCCACTATGGACTGGACTCTCACACTATTATGTTAGATCCAATATGGACTGGACTCTCACTATTATGTTAGATCCACTATGGACTGGACTTTCACACTATTATGTTAGATTAACTATGTGATTATCTTGTGTGATGACTGTATTATGATGATAGTATATATGATAGTATATATCTGTATCATGAATCAATTTAAGTGGACCCCGACTTAAACAAGTTGAAAAACGTATTCGGGTGTTACCATTTAGTGGTCAATTGTACGGAATATGTACTTCACTGTGCAACCTACTAATAAAAGTCTCAAAAAAAGACTGGACTTTCACACTTTTATGTTAGATCCACTATGGACTGGACTCTCACTATTATGTTAGATCCACTATGGACTGGACTGTCACTATTATGTTAGATCCACTATGGACTGGACTACCACACTATTATGTTAGATCCACTATGGACTGGACTTTCACACTATTATGTTAGATCCACTATGGACTGGACTCTCACACTATTATGTTAGATCCATTATGGACTGGACTCTCACACTATTATGTTAGATCCACTATGGACTGGACTCTCACTATTATGTTAGATCCACTATGGACTGGACTCTCACTATTATGTTAGATCCACTATGGACTGGACTTTCACACTATTATGTTAGATTAACTATGTGATTATCTTGTGTGATGACTGTATTATGATGATAGTATATATGATAGTATATATCTGTATCATGAATCAATTTAAGTGGACCCCGACTTAAACAAGTTGAAAAACTTATTTGGGTGTTACCATTTAGTGGTCAATTGTACGGAATATGTACTTCACTGTGCAACCTACTAATAAAAGTCTCAAAAAAAGACTGGACTTTCACACTTTTATGTTAGATCCACTATGGACTGGACTGTCACTATTATGTTAGATCCACTATGGACTGGACTCTCACACTATTATGTTAGATCCATTATGGACTGGAATCTCACACTATTATGTTAGATCCACTATGGACTGGACTCTCACTATTATGTTAGATCCACTATGGACTGGACTTTCACACTATTATGTTAGATCCACTATGTGATTATCTTGTGTGATGACTGTATTATGATGATAGTATATATGATTGTATATATCTGTGTCATGAATCAATTTAAGTGGACCCCAACTTAAACAAGTTGAAAAACTTATTCGGGTGTTACCATTTAGTGGTCAATTGTACGGAATATGTACTTCACTGTGCAACCTACTAATAAAAGTCTCAAAAAAAGACTGGACTTTCACACTTTTATGTTAGATCCACTATGGACTGGACTGTCACTATTATGTTAGATCCACTATGGACTGGACTTTCACACTATTATGTTAGATCCACTATGGACTGGACTGTCACTATTATGTTGGATCCACTATGGACTGGACTTTCACACTATTATGTTAGATCCACTATGGACTGGACTTTCACACTATTATGTTAGATCCACTATGGACTGGACTCTCACACTATTATGTCAGATCCACTATGGACTGGACTGTCACTATTATGTTAGATCCACTATGGACTGGACTGTCACTATTATGTTGGATCCACTATGGACTGGACTTTCACACTATTATGTTAGATCCACTATGGACTGGACTTTCACACTATTATGTTAGATCCACTATGGACTGGACTCTCACACTATTATGTCAGATCCACTATGGACTGGACTGTCACTATTATGTTAGATCCACTATGGACTGGACTGTCACTATTATGTGAAATCCACTATGGACTGGACTTTCACACTATTATGTCAGATCCACCATGGACTGGACTTTCACACTATTATATTAGATCCACTTTGGACTGGACTCTCACTATTATGTTAGATCAACTATGGACTGGACTGTTAGAGTGTCCGCCCTGAGATCAGTAGGTTGTGAGTTCAAACCCCGGCCGGGTCATACCAAAGACTATAAAAATGGGACCCATTACCTCCCTGCTTGGCACTCAGCATCAAGGGTTGGAATTGGGGGTTAAATCACCAAAAATGATTCCCGGGCGTGGCTACGCTGCTGCCCACTGCTCCCCTCACCTCCCAGGGGGTGAACAAGGGGATGGGTCAAATGCAGAGGACACATTTCACCACACCTAGTGTGTGTGTGACAATCATTGGTACTTTAACTTTAACTTTCACACTATTATGTTAGATCCACTATGGACTGGACTCTCACTATTATGTTAGATCCACTATGGACTGGCCTGTCACTATTATGTTAGATCCACTATGGACTGGACTCTCACACTATTATGTTAGATCCACTATGGACTGGACTCTCACACTATTATGTTAGATCCACTATGGACTGGACTTTCACACTATTATGTTGGATCCACTATGGACTGGACTCTCACTATTATGTTAGATCTACTATGGACTGGACTTTCACACTATTATGTTAGATCCACTATAGACTGGACTCTCACACTATTATGTCAGATCCACTATGGACTGGACTGTCACTATTGTGTTAGATCCACTATGGACTGGACTCTCACTATTATGTTAGATCCACTATGGACTGGACTGTCACTATTATGTTAGATCCACTATGGACTTTCACTATGGACTTTCACACTATTATGTTGGATCCACTATAGACTGGACTCTCACTATTATGTCAGATCCACTATGGACTGGACTCTCACTATTATGTTAGATCCACTATGGACTGGACTCTCACTATTATGTTAGATCCACTATGGACTGGACTGTCACTATTATGTTAGATCCACTATGGACTTTCACTATGGACTTTCACACTATTATGTTAGATCCACTATAGACTGGACTCTCACTATTATGTTAGATCCACTATGGACTGAACTCTCAAACTATTATGATAGATCCACTCAGGTGTAATGTAGCCCATCGGGTTGAGTTTCTCCTTGCCCTGATGTGGGATCTGAGCCGAGGATGTCGTTGTGGCTTGTGCAGCCCTTTGAGACACTCGTGATTTAGGGCTATATAAATAAACTTTGATTGATTGATTTTACTAATGATTTCCAATGTTGAAAAAATGTGTAGAATAAATAATAAAATACAACATTTCTGTCAATTAAGACTTGCGTCAGCCTTTGATAGTAGGCTACTATAGCTAATAAAGATACTTACATCATGTGTTGCCTTCATTATAACACTTATATAAGACTTTTAAAGCCATTTTGATAGTAGGCTAATGTAGCTAATATAGACACTTACGTCATGTGTTGTCTTCATTATAACACTTATAATAATAATAATAATGGATTAGATTTATATAGCGCTTTTCTAGACACTCAAAGCGCTTCACAGAGAAGTGAGAACCCATCATTCATTTTTACAACTCATTCATTCATCATTCATTCTCCGGTTATATACTTATATCAGATTTTTTAAGTCATTTTGATAGTAGGCTAATATAGACACATCATGTGTTGCCTTCGTTATAACACTTACATAAGGATTTTAAAATCATTTTGATAGTAGGCTAATATAGCTAATATAGACACTTACATCATGTGTTGCCTTCATTATAACACTTATATAAGACTTTTAAAGTCATTTTGATAGTAGGCTAATACAGCTAATATAGACACTTACATCATGTGTTGCCTTCATTATAACACTTATATAAGGCTTTTAAAGTCATTTTGATAGTAGGCTAATACAGCTAATATAGACACTTACATCATGTGTTGCCTTCATTATAACACTTGTATCAGGCTTTTAAAGTAATTTTGATAGTAGGCTAATATAGCTAATATAGACACTTACATCATGTGTTGCCTTCATTATAACAGTTGTATCAGGCTTTTAAAGTCATTTTGATAGTAGGCTAATACAGCTAATATAGACACTTACATCATGTGTTGCCTTCATTATAACACTTATATAAGGCTTTTAAAGTCATTTTGATAGTAGGCTAATATAGCTAATATAAACACTTTAAGTACCAATGATTGTCACACACACACTAGATGTGGTGAAATCTGTCCTCTGCATTTGACCCATCCCCTTGTTCACCCCCTGGGAGGTGAGGGGAGCAGTGAGCAGCAGCGGTGGCCGCGCCCGGGAATCATTTTTGGTGAATTTAACCCCCAATTCCAACCCTTGATGCTGAGTGTCAAGCAGGGAGGTAATGGGTCCCATTTTTATAGTCTTTGGTATGACTCGGCCGGGGTTTGAACTCACAACCTACCGATCTCAGGGCGGACACTCTAACCACTTACATCATGTGTTTGCCTTCATTATAACACTTATATCAGACTTTTAAAGTCATTTTGATAGTAGGCTAATATAGCTAATATAGACACTTACATCATGTGTTGCCTTCACTATAACACTTATATAAGATTTTTGATTTTTTGCAACTACAGACAGATTTTTTTGTGTGTATTTTTGGTCCAATATGGCTCTTTCAACATTCTGGGTTGTCGACCCCTGGTCTAATTCATTGCCCTGCCCCCTTCAATTTCCCTGAAGAGGTTCAGAATCCCAAAATCCTAGGACCCCTGTTAAATACGTTAGATATTAAAACAAAAAGTAAATGATTCTTGAGACTCCTCTCAGTCAAGTGTTAAGTCAATAAAAAGTTCCCTATGGACTCGACTGGTCACTGTATCAGGAACAATGGAGCCGGATTGAGATGATCCGTGTCCTTTGTTTCTCTCAAGCTTCTCCCGGTGAATGGAACACAATAGGAAGGAATGCATTGGTTTCTGCGTGAGTCCTAAACCCAATCAGAATTATAACAATGTGCTTTGGAGACTTTAAGTATCCTCCCTAGGATCAGATTATACCTTCAACCCCTCTGTGACAGAGCATTCATGTTAGGCCAACTACTAAAGACCAACCCCCCCGTCTGTTCATATGCGCATCCCTCTGCTTTATCAGTCAGCTGATTACTAATCAATGAGGGAGTCCCGTTTGCATAAACGCGTTATTTAAACTCCTGGGGAGCTGTTGAATATCTGCCAGTCTGGCCCCCACTGTGTTTGATAAGCATCATTGCATTTTTACATGCAAATCAACTATCTCACCCTTTAAAACAGCAGTTTCACACCATTCAGGGTTGGCATGGCGATCAGAGAGGTTTGCTAAGCAGTATCTTGTCTTTCTTTACTTTGCTCAAGCTGCTGACGTCCTCCGGTTGTCACGAGCTGATCCCAGGGTGCAGAGACGGAAGACGGCATGTAGGACATAAAAACCAACGCAGCAAACGTAGCCACGGAACAAAAGTCCAGAAGAACTGGGCTGGCATATAAAGCATACTGATTGGCAACCAGAGACTGGTGTGTCCTGATTGCCAATCAGGGAAAGGTGTGTGAGCCAACGCTTAGTAGCGGGCAGACAAGGGAAGTACACAGGAAGAGCGCTGGAAACGGAAATAACGCCAAAACAGTAAAATAAGATAACTGTCAGTCCAAACTGTCATGGCGGATCATGACACTTCACACCAGCTGTTTGGCAATAACATAGATCACAGGTATCAAACTCAAGATCTGGCCCGTGACATCATTTTATCTGGCCCGCAAACACCCGTGAATGATACGTGTCAGTGAAGTACTTCATATTTTCTCATTAATTTGTAATGGATTTTTAAAATTTTGACAGAAAAAATATATATACCGTATTTTTCGGACTATAAGTCGCAGTTTTTTATATAGTTTGGCCGGGGTTGCGACTTATACTCGGGAGCGACTTATGTGTGAAATTATTAACACATTACCGTAAAATATCAAATAATATTATTTAGCTCATTCACGTAAGAGACTAGACGTATAAGATTTCATGGGATTTAGCGATTAGGAGTGACAGATTGTTTGGTAAACGTATAGCATGTTCTATATGTTATAGTTATTTGAATGACTCTTACCATAATATGTTACGTTAACATACCAGGCACGTTCTCAGTCGGTTATTTATGCCTCATATCACGTACAATTATTCAGCCTGTTGTTCACTATTCTTTATTTATTTTAAATTGCCTTTCAAATGTCTATTCTGGGTTTTATCAAATAAATGTCCCCAAAAAATGTGACTTATACTCCAATGCGACTTATATATGTTTTTTCCCTTCTTTATTATGCATTTTCGGCCGGTGCGACTTATACTCCGGAGCGACTTATACTCTGAAAAATACGGTACTGCTTGAAATTGCATACATTTTAAACTTTAATAGTATCCATTATTGCAACAAATATTACAGTATATAATCATACTTTCCAAACATTTTTGTCTCAATAAAAATACTTAACTTTACAGCAAATTACCCATCAAATTAATAAAAATCACTATAATTTTGACGGTGTTC
The DNA here is from genome assembly GCF_033978785.1 of Entelurus aequoreus. Taxonomy (NCBI): domain Eukaryota; kingdom Metazoa; phylum Chordata; class Actinopteri; order Syngnathiformes; family Syngnathidae; genus Entelurus; species Entelurus aequoreus. The sequence continues at coordinate 25,940,094 of NC_084753.1, read as the reverse complement.
TTTACAGCATAATACTGTAAATTAAAAAAAAACTACCATTGTTTTGCGTTAAAATTCTGTTGACTGAGCTGCCATATTTTTACTGTAAAATCTTGTTTAACGTGTATTACTGTAAATGGAAAAACGATACGTTTGCTTTTACGGTAGAAAAACTGGCAGCTAAGTTGCCAGAATAAATAATGAACTTTTACTGTTTTTCCATGAACAATATAATGTTACCAATGTAAATTTCATAGTAACATTCCGGATTTTTTCGTAAAAAAAACTGTGGTAATAATTTTCCATTTATCGTAAAATCTTGTAAAAAATAAACAAAAAATGATGTAAATGTAAAGTTTTTACTGTAAAATCGACAGTCTACTTAAAACAATTGATATAATTAATCATGAAATCCAGAGGCAAACTCATACATTATTCACTGTTACAAGCGGCCCTCTGTGGCCCTCAATGAAAACCAGTTTGACATCCCTGACATAGATGCTAAACATGCAGGGTATTTTTTTCTTCATGTTACTCAAGCTGCTGGTGCTTCCTCTCAATCCCAAAATCCAGGCTCCCCGTTGTCTCACTCTTTTTGACCATCTGGGTTGCTGTCTTTTCTTTATTTTACTCAAGCCGTTCGCACCATCTCCGAGATTTGCATTTCAATATCTCCCGGTTTTGTCATTCAAGCTTCAGGGCCCCTCTAATGCTAACGACTTTGGCATTTGTTCCTAGGGATGTTACGATCAGCGATTTATGCTCCGATACGGATCAACCATGAGTAAGATCACCCGATACCAATACTGACACCGCCCATCCATCCACATTCACTGATCACATGTAATAACTGTATTTTTTTCCATTTATTTATGGTGGGTGCTATTGACAGTTTAACGATAAACATCATATTTTGACTAGGTCCTTGTTTTATGTGATTACATACAGTAATCACTTTATGTTCCTGAGGGAACTCTCCCGAAGGAATCAATAAAGTACTATCTATTTATCTATCTAATAAAATACTAGTCAAATACACCACAAAAGAAGGGACTCCTGCAAACTGTTAACACATTTATTTACATCCAAGCTAAAATAAGTAAATTGTAACTACATTAATAATAACTAATATAGGTTTCCTAAATAAAATGTGCACTAAATTTAAGTGGAAATTAAAATACAGCTTCACCACTTCAGTCATTATCAAACAGATTTCTTCTGTTTGTTTGATATTGTCTTTACTGCCACAAGTGGTGGAAAATTGCATTACAACTAGTACCACTGCGACCCATACGGATCACAGCAAGAGATACAGCTATGTTTTGGTGGTCCTCTAGACCAGTGGACCCCAACCACCAGTCCGGTGACCGGCCCGTGACACATTGTCTACCGTGCCTCAGAGAAACTTTAAATCATTTATAAACGACCGCATTTTCTCGAACTTAAATTTTGCCTGTCCCTCTAAACACACCGATAAGCTTGTTGATAGATGTATAGTGAAACTCCTAATAGGATGTCGTCATTTGTTATTATATTTAGATAACTTTTTTACATGCAACAATTAACGCACAATAATAAACATAGAAAATGTAAATGTGCCAGATTGTAGCCAAAGGCTAATTTCCATCTGCAGTCCCCTGCAGGCTGATGGTATATACCAGGGGTTGGCACCCTAAAATGTTGAAAGAGACATATTGGACCAAAAATAATAATACAAAATCTGTCTGGAGCTGCAAAAAATTAATAGCCTTATATAAGTCTTATAATGAAGGCAACACATGATGCGTTTATATTAGCGTACTATCAAAAGGACTATGCAAATCTTCATTGATAGAAATGTTAAAATGTAATATTTATTCTACAAATGTTTGCAACATTGGAAAACATTAGTACAATGGAGGCTTCTCAAAGGGTGAGATAACTCCTGGAAATGAATGGCTTAGAATGGCCAAAGGTATAGATGTGTGTGTCCAAAATAAATGAAACTGCAGGCTTTCTTCTTCTAATAGATTTATGACAATATTTGCAAGCTGGGTAATGTTTGCTGTGGTCTGGAACAACATGGCACACAAATAACTATCAGAAATGCAGCCTATATTACATACGGATAATGTGTCATGAGATATGCAAATATCAATTAAATACACTGAGCATAAAAGTAAAGGATATTAAATGAACTCAAATATAGCTACAAATGAGGCATAATGATGCAATATGTACATACAGCTAGCATAAATAGCATGTTAGCATTGATTAGCTTGCAGTCATGCCTGATTAGCACTCCAACAAGTCAGTAACATGAACAAAGCTTACCTTCATGCATTCACACACAGTGTAAAATGTTTGGTGGACAAAATGAGACAAAGAAAGAGTGGCATAGAACACGTATTTCTGTGGCAGCGTCAGAGAAAGTTGTACATGTAAACAAACTACGGTGCGTTCAAGGACCACCAAAATTAGCGGGACAAAACGGCACTCGACAAATACTTCCATCAGTGAAGCATGTTTAATATAAACAGTGGGATTTCTAACAATTAGATTTGTGTCACGTTTGCTTTCTTACAGAAACAATATTAAAACTAAAATTATAGTTTTTCCACCATCTTTTCCATTTTCATACATTTTTGAAAATGCTCCAGGGAGCCACGAGGGTGGTGCTGAAGAGCCGCATGTGGTGTATACCAAATTTGATGGTATATAGTATACCAACAACCTTCCGGGGACCATCTCATCACAAAGAAACAAGCCCAGGGCTCCCACTGATTCAGAGTTTATTGTGTGTTGTATTCTTCATGCATTTATTTTTGCTGTATTTATCTGCCACACGTGAAAGGCCGGTTTCGGGAGAAAAAATAATGCCTACAATAAACCGGTCGCCGGTACAAATAACGTTGGGGACCCCTGCTCTAGACACCCCTGTAGATGATATCCCAACAGGAAAGCTGGAATGGGGGTTTTCCAAGTACACTTTTCTACCAATTACTCCAAAAAATGATATTATGGAAAACAAGATGAGGCAATTCCTGAAGGAATTGCTTGTGAATGCTCCAATGTCAAAGTTGAACTGAAATCCTGACAGAATGTAGTATGAATGTAAGAATAGCTTGAATGTTGGAATGGTTTGAATATTGAAGAGTTTGAATTTCCAGGAAAACCGGAATTTGGTTTGGAACTTGGGAAAGTGTTAGTTTGAATGTCCAGGATGAGTGGAATGTGTTAATGTTGAAATGGTTTGAATAGGTTGAAAAATGTGTGAATTGTGCTACCTGGGAAAACTTCCTGGAAATTTAGAAATTTTGGGAAAAGCGGGATTATTTTGAAAATGATTAGGAGCGTGAATGTCTTGAATGAGCTGAATTGGTTGGTGTTGGAACTGTTTAAATCGGCCAAGAAATGTCAAAGTAGTAAACGTTTCTTAAACTAGAAATGGTATTACAGAATTTCGGGAAAGCCTGGAATTTTTGAAGTGTTTTTTTGTCCTTGACTAAGAGGAATGTTTTGACAGTGGAACGGTTGAAATAGGTTGAAAAATGTGAAAAGGAGTAATCGCACTAAAAAAGGTTAGAAATAAGGTTAGAAAAAAACAAGAATTCCAGGAAATGTGTTCAATGTGGAAACAATAGTTGCTTGAATTTCCAGGATAAATCAAATGCGTTGAAGATGGAATGGTTTGAATCGGTAAAAAAATGGGGGAATTGTGGAAGTTTGAAAAATGTATTAATTAATTTTGAATGGGGAAAATGTCCCTAAAAATTGGGAATTATTGGAAATCCGGGATTTTTTTAAATAATTGTTGAAAGGGAGCACACAATTCCTGAACAGGCTGAATATTTTGAAGTCGGAACGGTTTGAATCGGATAAACAATTTGGGGGTTGTGAAACTTTGAAACATTTTCTATTAATTTTAATGGGAATTTCATGGACATTTGGAAATTTTGGGAAAAGAGGGATTTTTTTGGAAAATTCTTTTAAAAAATGAGTTCTGAATGAGTTGGTGTTGGAATTTTTCAAATCGGTTGAGAAATGTTGAAGTAGTACCCTTTTTAAGTGTTAGAGTTAGAGTTAGAGTTTGAGTTTGAGTTTATTTCGAACATGCAAGCATACAACATGATACATCACAATTTCCAGTTTCTCTTTTCAACATGTTCGAAAAGGAGTAGGAAGAAGCAGAGCTTATTTAATCCTACCCCTTTTCTTTACATAACAGTTGCTGAAACTTTTTTGTTCACTTCCTGTTCTCAATTTATTCACAATAAACTCCATAGGTAATCACAATAAAAATAAATAAATAAATAATAGTAAGAATTTAATAATAATAATTGGTGAAGTAAGTAAGTGAGCAATGGAATTACGTAATTACTGGTATTTCGGGGAAAACCGGGAATTTTTCCAGTTAAAAAAAATCTTCTTTTTTTTTTCCTGACTAGGAGGAATGTGGCTTGAAAAATGTAGAAGTAGTCGAGAGAAAAAAGAGTGAAAAACGGGTTTGAAAAAAAATTCCTGGAATTTTTTTTATCTCAGAAAAAATAAAGTTTGAATGTCGAGGATGGTGGATTGTGTTGAAGGCGGAATGGTTTGTATCGGTTGAAAAACGTGGAAATGATTTTAGTTTTTGTTTCCTGACTAGGAGGAATGTTTTGACGGTGAAGTGGGTTGAAAAATGTGGAAGGAGTAGTCAACAGAAAAAAGGGTTTGAAATAAACGGGAATTCTGAGAATTCCTGGGATTTTTTTTAACTCTGAAAAAATAAAGTTTAAATGTCCAGGATGGTGGATTGTGTTGAAGGTGGAATGGTTTTAATCGGTTGAAAAATGTGGAAATGGTGGAAGTTTGAAAAATGGCCAATTACAGAATTACGGAATTCCTGGAATTTTGGGAAAACTGGGAATTTTTACAGTTCAAAAAACAACTTTGTTTTTTTTTCCTGACTAGGAGGAATGTTTTGACGGTGAAGTGGGTTGAAAAATATGGAAGGAGTAGTGGACAGAAAAAAGGGTGAAAAACGGGAATTCTGAGAATTCCTGGAATGTTTTTAACTCAGAAAAAATCAATTTTGAATGTCCAGGATGGTGGATTGTGTTGAAGGTGGAATAGTTTGAATCGGTTGAAAAATGTGGAAATGGTGGAAGTTTGAAAAATGGCCAATTATGGAGTTACGCAATTCCTGGAATTTTGGGAAAACCGGGAATTTTTCCAGTTCAAAAAACAACTTTTTTTTTTCTTGACTAGGAGGAATGTTTTGACGGTGAAGTGGGTTGACAAATGTGAAAGGAGTATTCGACAGAAAAACGGGTGAAAAACGTGTTTAAAAAAAAAATTCCTGGAATTTATTTTTAACTCAGAAAAAATATATTTTGAATGTGATTGTGTTGAAGGTGGAATGGTTTGAATCGGTTGAAAAATGTGGAAATGGTGGAAGTTTGAAAGATAGCCAAATACGGAATTACGGAATTCCTGGAAATTTGGGAAAACTGGGATTTTTTCCAGTTCAAAAAACAACTTTGTTATTTTTTCCTAACTAGGAAGGATGTTTTGACGGTGAAGTGGGTTGAAAAATGTGGAAGGAGTAGTCGACAGAAAAAAGGGTGAAAAACGGGTTAGAAAATGTTTTCCTGGAATTTTTTTTTAACTCGAAAAAATAAAGTTTGAATGTCCAGGATGGTGGATTGTGTTGAAGGTGGAATGGTTTGAATCGGTTGAAAAATTTGGAAATGGTGGAAATTTGAAAAATAGCCAAATACGGACTTACGGAATTCCTGGAATTTTGGGAAAACTGGGATTTTTTCCAGTTCAAAACACAACTTTGATATTTTTTCCTAATTAGAAAGAATGTTTTGATGGTGAAGTGGGTTGAGAAATGTTGAAGGAATAGTCGACAGAAAAAAGGGTGAAAAACGGGTTAGAAATTTGTTTCCTGGAATTTTTTTTAACACGGAAAAAATAAAGTTTGAATGTCCAGGATGGTGGATTGTGTTGAAGGTGGAATGGTTTGAATTGGTTGAAAAATTTGCAAATGGTGGAAGTTTGAAAAATTGCCAAATACGGAATTACGGAATTCCTGGAATTTTGGGAAAACCTGGAATTTTTCCAGTTAAAAAAAAAACTTTTTTTTTTCTTGACTAGGAGGAATGTTTTGACGGTCAAGTGGGTTGAAAAATGTGGCAGGAGTAGTCGACAGAAAAACGTAATTAAAAAAAGAAAAATCCTGGAATTTATTTTTAACTCAGAAAAAAATTAAGTTTGAATGTCCAGGATGGTGGATTTTGTTGAAGGCGGAATGGTTTGAATCAGTTGAAAAATGTGGAAATGGTGCAAGTTTGAAAAATGGCCAATTACGGAATTACAGAATTCCTGGAATTTTGGGAAAACCGGGAATTTATCCAGTTCAAAAAACAACTTTGTTTTTTGTTTTTTTGACTAGGAGGAATTTTTGGACGGTCATGTGGGTTAAAAAATGTGGAAGGAGTAGTCGACAGAAAAACGGGTGAAAAAAGTGTTTTAAAAAAAATTCCTGGAATTTATTTTTAACTCAGAAAAAATAAAGTTTGAATGTCCAGGATGGTGGATTGTGTTGAAGGCTGAAAGGTTGAAAGTTTTGACGGTGAAGTGGGTTGAAAAATGTGGAAGGAGTAGTCGACAGAAAAAAGGGTGAAAAATGGGTTTGAAAAAAAAACGGGAATTCTGAGAATTCCTGGAATTTTTTTAACTCGTAAAAAATAAAGTTTAAATGTCCATGATGGTGGATTGTGTTGAAGGTGTGAATCGGTTGAAAAATGTGGAAATGGTGGAAGTTTGAAAAATGGCCAAATCATTTTGAATGGGAAAACCTGGAATTCTGGGAAATCTGGAACATTTTTGGAATTAGTCGAGGGAAAGCCCGCGATTCCCGAATAGGCTGAACAGTTTGAAGTTGGAACGGATGAAAAATGTGGAAGGTAGAGCGCGCCAAAATCCGGAGAAGAAGAAGAAGAAGAAGAAGAAATAGATTAATTTTGGTGTAGAAAACCAAATGTGTGTGAATGTTTGGAGCATTCACACAATGACTGCTAGATTAATTTTCAGGAGTAAAGAATCTGGTTGCTATGAGTCCTTTAAGTAAGAAAGTGTCTCCCTTTTTTAATGATCGAACACAATTGTGTGACACATTTAAAAATCAAACCAACCAAAAAAAAGGAGTATTATGTAAATTCCTCATCTTTATTCCGCATAAAACACGACATCAAGCCACGCTGGCGTCAAATGAAAGGATGCAAATGCTCCTGCAGGACCATAAAGTAGAGCAGGAAAAGGATCGTTTCAATGTGATAGTGGATTTACATCCGTGTTCATCGTCAGCGGGGCAATGAAGAGCTGCTAAGGTGGTCGCTCCGACAGTTGAATATCAATAAGGGTCTTTAACGACTTGCTTTAAATCATCCGACATTCTGCTGCCAGATTATGATGTCATTAAGGATGGAGGATAAGGGAGCTCGGTGATGCAACACACACACACACACATATACTACATCTATCACAGTCAAAATACAACCCTCGTACCAAGGTCCCTCTCAGCTCCGATGGGGAATGGCGAGAAAAAGCTCAACTATTCCTGCTTGATAACAACTTGTTTTCACACAGGCTTCTAGAAGGCTTTTTTTCATTTTTTTTTGTGTGTGTTGCCTTTCAGTTTATTTTACTCTTGAGAAAATGCAACGTGTCGGACTCGTTATCTGCACATCCCATTACGACATGTGCTTAGCCGGCCTGAGAAAAGCATTGCTGCCTGCTGGCAAAGCACAGAAAAAAAAAATAAAAAAAATGCTGGTGTGAGGACATTGTGAGACATAGATTGGTACAATGTGGTCTTATTTTGGGAGGAAATATGCAAAACCCAAAACCAGTGAAGTTGGCACGTTGTGTAAATGGTAAATAAAAACAGAATACAATGATTTGCAAATCCTTTTCAACTTATATTCAATTGAATAGACTGCAAAGACAAGATATTTAATGTTCCAACTGGGAAAATTCATTTTTTGTGTGCAAATAATCATTAACTTAGAATTTAATGGCAGCAACACATTGCAAAAAAGTTGGCACAGGGGCATTTTTACCACTGTGTCACATGGCCTTTCCTTTTAACAACAAGTTTGGGAACTGAGGAGACCAATTTTTGACGCTTTTCAGGTGAAATTCTTAAAATTCAGCAAAGCCGGCAGCGTTTCTGGGTGTTGTTGATAAATGGCTTTTGCTTTGCATTGTAGAGTTTTAACTTGCACTTACAGATGTCGCGATGAACTGTAGTTACTGACAGTGGTTTTTTGAAGTGTTCCTGAGCCCATGTGGTGATATCCTTTACACACTGATGTCGCTTTTTGATGCAGTACCGCCTGAGGCATCGAAGGTCCGTAATATCATCGCTTACATGCAGTGATTTCTCCGATTCTTTGAACCTTTTTATGGTATTACGGACCGTAGATGGTGAAATCCCTAAATTCCTTGCAATAGCTCGTTGAGAAATGTTGTTCTTAAACTGGTCGACAATTTGTTTACGCATTTGTTCACAAAGTGGTGACCTTCGCCCCATCCTTGTTTGTTTGAGCATTTAATGGAAGCTGCTTTTATACCCAATCATGGCACCCACCTGTTCCCAATTAGCCTGTTCACCTGTGGGATGTTCCAAATAAGTGTTTGATGAGCATTCCTCATCTTTCTCAGTCTTTTTTGCCTCTAGTGCTAGCTTTTTTTGAAACATGTTGCAGGCATCAAATTCCAAATGAGCTAATATTTGCAAAAAATAACAACGTTTATAGTTTGAACGTTAAGTATCTTGTCTTTGCAGTCTATTCAATTGAATATAAGTTGAAAAGGATTTGCAAATCATTGTATTCTGTTTTTATTTACCATTTACACAACGTGACAACTTCACTGGTTTTGGGTTTTGTACCTTTAATATGCTTTTTCTTTGGCTTATAGTGACTTGTATTCAAAATAAATGAGTATTTGTTCAAGTTTATTTGACCATTTACATTTGACCATTAACATTAGTTAGCTTTTTACACTTTGTGTGTGTGAAAATGAAGAGGGTTTGTAACAACAACTTATGTCAGCGGAGTCCAAAGTGCAGCCCGGGGGGCCATTTGCAGCCCACAGCTATTTTTTTTAACGGCCAGTGGAACATTCTAAAAATACTATTTAAAAAAACAAAAACATAAAAAGGGGAATACAAGCGTAAACAGGTGAAAATGTAATAAGAAAAAGTTGCAATGTTGACCCTAATTACACAAAAGCTGCCTGTTTTTTTTGTTTTTTTCATTAAAACTGTCATTCAACAAAATAATGAATCCAAATTGACATTATTCAAAGATATAATTACTTCACATGAAAAAGTTCACTTTTTTAAATATGTTTTAGGGAAAATATGGCATATTTTGCATCTTTGTTAAAGGGCATAAAACAAAAAAGCTAATAAAAAAAACAGGAAAAAATAGGTGTTGGAAGTTAAAAAAAATTAAAACTTTTTTAACACTTATATGAGTGGCTCTGGAACACTTCCGAAAACCACTGTCAGTAACTACAGTTTGTCGCTACATCTGTAAGTGCAAGTCAAAACTCTACTTTGCAAAGCCAAAGCCATTTATCAACAACACCCAGAAACGACGCCGGCTTCGCTGGGCCCGAGCTCATCTAAGGTGGACTGATGCAAAGTGGAAAAGTGTTCTGTGGTCTGACGAGTCCACATTAACAGAAGACTAGAGGCATTTTCATAAGAGTGTCATATCTGGGGCCCTTTTGGATCCCCAAGAATTTTAGTGGGATTTTTATAAGGCCCAAGCAGCGGAGCAAGGACCACGGTGCGATGCAGAGCTCCACAAGAGCCCTTTAGAAATTGCTATGTTTATTATTATTTATTATTCTGCCGCTTTGGATGCCCTTTTGAGGCTCTTAACATGCACGAAAACTCCCCAAATTTTGCAAGTGTGTCAGGTATGGCGAAAAATGTTTTGGCGTTTTGAAAATTAAATTTCAAATTTGGCTTTAAATCGTCATTGCTCAAAAAATGAATCATATCATATCATAATCAATTAAAATTAATGTTGTGAATTATTGACCTATTATAAGGCTCCAATTACTCCACATTAAATATCCCACTTTTAACATTTTTTGTAAAGAAAAAATAGCATATTTGGGGGGTTTTGCCATAAAAAACAGGGGTTTGCCAAAAATGGCATTATGCATAAAAAAATTGAAAAAAATTGAAAACAAAAAACCAAAAAAATAAAAACTTAATAAATATATATATATATATATATATATATATATATATATATATATATATATATATATATATATATATATATATATATATATAAAATCTCCTGAGGATTGAGGAAACCCCTCATGAAACAGGCCTGTAGAGATGAAATAGTCTTGTGATTTTTTCCCACACATATATATATATATATATATATATATATATATATATATATATATATATATATATATATATATATATATATATATATATATATATATATATATATATATATATATATATATATATATATATATATATATATATATATATATATATATATATATATATATATATATATATATAGATCGACAGATAGATTTGCTCCAATTACTCCACATCAAAAATTTCACTTGTAAATATTTTTAGGGGGAAATATTGCATATTTTGTATTTGCCATAAAAAACAAAGTTTTCTTTGACAAAACAAAACATACAAAATCTACAAAAAATTTTAATCGGCGTTTAGGTCTGAAGTTGATTTAGAGATTTAAGTGTTACATTAAAACATTTAAAATACAATATATGACTTATTTTTTTAAATGTTTATGACAGAGACTCTTCCGGATCCCCGGGACCAAATTTGAGGGAACGCCCTAAAGCACAGGTGTCAAACTCAGATCTGTCCCGCGACATCATTTTATCTGGCCCGCAAACACCTGGAAATGATATGTGTCAATAAAGTACTTCATATTTTCTCACTAAATGTAATGGATTTGTTTTCATTTTGACAGAAAAAAATATATGTACCTTTTGAAATTGCATACCTTTTAAACTTTAATAGTATCCATTATTGCAACAAATAATACAGTATATTATCATACTTTCCAAACATTTTTTGTCTAAATAAAAATACTTAACTTTACAGCAAACTACCCCTCAAATTAATACAAATGACAATACATTTTAGGTTGTTTTTTAGAGCATATTACTGTAAATTGAAAAAAACAAAATGATGTTTGCGTTAATTCTGTTGACTGAGCTGCCATGTTTTTACTATAAAATCTTGTTTTTAACGGTGTATTACTGTAAATGGAAAAACGATACATTTGTTTTTTTACGGGAGAAAAACTGGCAGCTAAGTTGCCAGAATAAAAAAAGGAACTTGTACTGTTTTTCCATTAACAATATAATGTTGTAAAAAACAATGTAAATTTAATAGTAAAATTCTGGCAACTAAGCCGCCAGCTTTTTCTTTAAAGCATATTTCCAACATGAATACTAATGAGTATGCAGTTTATAAACACAGTTAAAAGTATGTTAATCAATACATGTCTGAATACTGTATGTGTAAGTGCATGCATAAATGTCTTGAGAGATTATTGAAAGTAAAGTGCATACACTTTCTAAATGATCTAATGCACCTTTGACACTACCTAAATATAATGTAGAAATGCTCAATAAATAATCTATAAAGTAAAAAAAAAAGAAAACTTTTTTTTGATGAGCTTAATACTGTAATGAGTAAAACTGTTGATAAACTGCATGCTAATGAGTATGAATGTTGGAAATGTGCTCTATGAAATATGAATTCAGTATTTACTAATGCTTTATGAATGCCTACTAGTGTGTAATTATGATAAAGTGTTACCTACAATGTATTACATAATGCAGCATTATTATAACATGTATTGTTAAAAGGGTTTTTACACTGCGACCAGACTCACCTTTTCAAAAAAAATATTTTAACATTTAACCATGCCTAACTTCTTTTTACACTTGCCAGACGTGTTAGGAATGTTAAGATTTGTCAGTGTTTTCACATATTAACAGCGGTTAGCTTACACTTTCACAAAACCCAAAACCAGTGAAGTTGGCACGTTGTGTAAATGGTAAATAAAAACAGAATACAATGATTTGCAAATCCTTTTCTACTTATATTAAATTGAATAGACTGCAAAGACAATATGTTTGACGTTCAAACTGGTAAACTTTGTTATTTTTTGAAAATATTAGCTCATTTGGAATTTTTTGCCTCCAACATGTTTCAAAAAAGCTGGCACAAGTGGCAGAAAAGACTGAGAAAGTTGAGGATTGTTCATCAAACACTTATTTGGAACATCCCACAGGTGAACAGGCTAATTGGGAACAGGTGGGTGTATTATATTGGGTATAAAAGCAGCTTTCATTTGTATTTCTCAACGAGCTATTGCAAGGAATTCAGGAATTTCACCCTCTACGGTCCGTAATATCATTAAAAGGTTCAGAGAATCTGGAGAAATCACTGAACGTAAGCGTGTCACGCCGTGGACTGTGGGGGGTTTGTTTTCCCGAGATGCAAGAGAAGTTGGAGTGGACATGGTGTGAAGGAAGATACATGATTTATTTTTACACTAACAAAAGAACAAACAAAAGGTGCGCACAAGGCGGAGACACAAACTTGTCTATGAAAACAAAAACTAGCATTTGGGCAGAAACTATGAACATGAAACAAAAGCACTTACTGTGGCATGGCATGAAGCATGAACAATGGTAAACATGAATCTCATGGGTAGCATGGGTCGCGGAGGTAATGTCGCCAGACAGACTTGCCTGGCAACTGCAAGCTTAAATAATACCGACATGATTAGTGACAGGTGCGTGAGTCCAAATGTGCAACAGGTGAAACTAATGGTTTTCATGGAAACAAAACAAGGGAGTGAAAAAGCAGGAACTAAGTGTCCAAAAACCAAACAGCACATGGCCAAACAAAAACATGATTAAAAGACATGACAAAGCGATGATATTACGGACCTTCGATCCCTCAGGCGGTACTGCATCCGACATCCGTGTGTAAAGGATATCACCACATGGGCTCAGGAACACTTCAGAAAATCACTGTCAATAACTATAGTTGGTCGCTACATCTGTAAGTGCAAGTTAAAACTGTGCTATGCAAAGCCAAAGTCATTTATCAACAACACCCAGAAACGCTGCCGGCTTTGCTGGGCCCGAGCTCATCTAAGATGGACTGATGCAAAGTGGATAAGTGTTTTGTGGTCTGACAACTCCACATTTCAAATTGTTTTTGGAAATTCTGGACGTCGTGTCCTCCGGACCAAAGAGGAAAAGAACCATCCGGACTGTTCTAGTTGCAAAGTTCAAAAGCCAGCATCTGTGATGGTATGGGGGTGTATTAGTGCCCAAGGCATGGGTAACTTACTTATCTGTGAAGGCACCATTAATGCTGAAAGGTACATACAGGTTTTGGAGCAACATATGTTGCCATCCAAGCAACATTATCATGGACGCCCCTGCTTATTTCAGCAAGACGATGCCAAGCTACGTGTTACAACAGCGTGGCTTCATAGTAAAAGAGTGTGGGTTCTAGACTTGCCTCCCTGTAGTCCAGACCTGTCTCCCATTGAAAATGTGCGGTGCATTATGAAGCCTAAAATACCACAACGGAGACCCCGGACTGTTGAACAACTTAAAGGCCTACTGAAATGAATTTTTTTTATTTAAACGGGGATAGCAGATCTATTCTATGTGTCATACTTGATCATTTCGCGATATTGCCATATTTTTGCTGAAAGGATTTAGTATAGAACAACGACGATAAAGATTGCAACTTTTGGTATCTGATAAAAAAAAGGCTTGCACCTACCGGAAGTAGCGTGACGTAGTCAGTTGAACATATACGCAAAGTTCCCTATTGTTTACAATGATGGCCGCATGAAGTGAGAGAGATTCGGACCGAGAAAGCGACAATTTCCCCATTAATTTGAGCGAGGATGAAAGATTTGTGGATGAGTAAAGTGCAAGTGAAGGACTAGTGGGGAGTTGAAGCTATTCAGATAGGGAAGATGCTGTGAGAGCCGGGGGTGACCTGATATTCAGCTGGGAATGACTACAACAGTAAATAAACACAAGACATATATATACTCTATTAGCCACAACACAACCAGGCTTATATTTAATATGCCACAAATTAATCCTGCATAAAAACACCTGCGTGTTTGTTATGCTAGCTCCTAGCTCCTCTGCTAGCTCCTAGCTCCATAGAACACGCCAATACAATTCAAACACCTGATCAACACACACAATCACTCAGCCCAAAAGACAGTTTACCTAACCCAAGGTTCATAAAGCTTATATATTTTTAAAAAGTTACGTACGTGACGCGCACATACGGTCAAGTTATCGAATGTTTAGCAGCCAAGGCTGCATACTCACGGTACCTGATATTCAGCTGGGAATGACTACAACAGTAAATAAACACAAGACATATATATACTCTATTAGCCACAACACAACCAGGCTTATATTTAATATGCCACAAATTAATCCTGCATAATAACACCTGCGTGTTTGTTATGCTAGCTCCTAGCTCCTCTGCTAGCTCCTAGCTCCATAGAACACGCCAATACAATTCAAACACCTGATCAACACACACAATCACTCAGCCCAAAAGACCGTTCACCTAACCCAAGGTTCATAAAGCTTATATATTTTTAAAAAGTTACGTACGTGACGCGCACGTAAGGTACGGTACGTGTTATGCTAGCTCCTAGCTCCTCTGCTAGCTCCTAGCTCCATAGAACACGCCAATACAATTCAAACACATGATCAACACACACAATCACTCAGCCCAAAAGACCGTTCACCTAACCCAAGGTTCATAAAGCTTATATATTTTAAAAAAGTTACGTACATACGCAAAAAAAAGCCAAAGCTGCATACTCACAGTAGCACGTCTGCGTCTTTGTCATCCAAATCAAAGTAATCCTGGTAAGAGTCTGTGTTGTCCCAGTTCTCTACAGGCGTCTGTGTATCCAAATCAAAAGTCCTCCTGGTTAGAGTCTCTGTTATCCGAGTTCTTCCATCTTGACTGCATCTTTCGGGAATGTAAACAAAGAAGCGCCGGCTGTGTACTGTTGTGGCTGACTACGTTCGAAAAATACGTCCTTTTCGCACCGACAACTTTCTTCTTTGCTTGCTTGGCTTCCTTCTCCATAATGCAATGAACATGATTGAAACAGATTCACGAACACAGATGTCCAGAATACTGTGGAATTATGAAATGAAAACAGAGCTTTTTCGTATCGGCTTCAATGTGGAAGGCATACCCGTGTTCGCCGGGCTACGTCACGCGCATACGTCATCCGCAGAGGCGTTTCGAACCGGAAGTTTAGCGGCAAATTTTAAATGTCACTTTATAAGTTAACCCGGCCGTATTGGCATGTGTTATAATGTTAAGATTTCATCATTGATATATAAACTATCAGACTGCGTGGTCGGTAGTAGTGGGTTTCAGTAGGCCTTTAAGCTGTACATCAAGCAAGAATGGGAAAGGATTCCACCTGAAAAGCTTCAAACACTGGTCTCCTCAGTTCCCAAACGTTTACTGAGTGTTGTTAAAAGGAAAGGCCATGTAACCCAGTCTTAAAAATGCCCCTGTGCCAACATTTTTGCAATGTGTTTCTGCCATTAAGTTCTAAGTTAATGATTATTTGGAAAAAAAACAACTAAGTTTCTCAGTTAGAACGTTAAGTATCTCGTCTTTGCAGTCTATTCAATTGAATATAAGTTGAAAAGGATTTGCAAATCATTGTATTCTGTTTTTATTTACCATTTACACAACATGCCAACTTCACTGGTTTTGGGTTTTGTCTGAAAAAGCTAAGGATATTCAAAAAAAGGTCATGATGGCAACAGTTTGACCCTGGAACAGATAATTGACATCAGTTACAATAGTTAAAAATCTCAAAGTTGCACTGTAACGACACATGCAATTATTGTATCCTCACTTTCCATTTAATTTGAAATGATTTCCCCATTTTACTTGAAAAAAAAAAAAAAAAAAAAAACCCAAACTGGCCTCTCCCCCCTTCTGCCTCTTTTCTGTGCCGAGGGTCGCCGACAAAAGGAATTGTGCAAACGAGCCTTTAAAATCCCTAAATGGTTGTGGTCGGCCTACAATGGGCCAAAGAATGTGGCGCTGGACAAAGGCCTGCCCTTGCCCCGCCACACCAGCACTGCAATGATGGATCCGAACGGACGCATGAACGTGGGCTGGATTTGGGGCCAGAGAGGCGCCACCTCTCCCCCCCACTGGGCCGAGCAAAAGGGACCGGGCTCGGGGACACACTGGAAGCCCAGTCAAGGCCTTCAATACAATCAGGAGCCACTAACTAGCCTCGCCATCCATAGGCCTTGATTGATGTGGGAAAAGCATGCTTTACCTCTTCATACAGCGCCCTCCATCACTCTTTATCATCCTCAAAGCCTTGAAATTATTCCACTTTTCAATGCAACGGCTAACAGTGCAGACGCCGGCGTCCATTAAATGTATGTAAAATCATTTCATGTACATAAAAGGCTTATATTAGCCTAATCGTGTTTGATGAGCATCCAATATGCCTCACAGGGATGAATGCGTGTGATAAATGGTATAAAGGAGAAAATGATTAAATTACAGATTGAAAGTCTGACAAAAAATGACAATAAAGCATTTTATTAGCAGGGCGTGCCCCCTCCTGGAAAATAAATGGTGATTTGCATGGTTGGAGGCGATGGAAAATGTGCTCTGACAACTCGGATTATTACAGTACAGGAGGAGAGGGTCTCTGAGAAACGCCGCGTGAATGCTATGGGAGACGCTCATGCATCATAGCATGCGAGCGGCATAGATCAGGAAACCCAAAACCAGTGAGGTTGGCACAGTGTGTAAATGGTAAATAAAAACAGAATACAATGATTTGCAAATCCTTTTCAACTTATATTCAATTGTATAGACTGCAAAGACAAGATATTTAATGTTCCAACTGAGAAACTTTTTTTTGCAAATAATCATTGTGGAGGGGGGCGTGGCCTGCGGACCTGCATCGATGCGGGGTGTGCTAGGACCGGCGAGATCAACGACAGGTGCGTAGATGGCCCACCTGGGCGTGTTTATCTAATCACCTGTCGCTCTGTTAAAGGCCTACTGAAATGATTTTTTTTTATTTAAACGGGGATAGCAGATCCATTCTATGTGTCATACTTGATCATTTCGCGATATTGCCATATTTTTGCTGAAAGTATTTAGTAGAGAACATCGACAATAAAGTTCGCAACTTTTGGTCGCTGATAAAAAAAGCCTTGCCTGTACCGGAAGTAGCGTGACGTCGCAGGTTGAAGGGCTCCTCACATTTCCCCATTGTTTACACCAGCAGCGAGAGCGATTCGGACCGAGAAAGCGACGATTACCCCATTAATTTGAGCAAGGACGAAAGATTCGTGGATGAGGAACGTGAGAGTGAAGGACTGGAGTGCAGTGCAGGACGTATCTTTTTTCGCTCTGACCGTAACTTAGGTAAAAGGGCTCATTGGATTCCACACTTTCTCCTTTTTCTATTGTGGATCATGGATTTGTATTTTAAACCACCTCGGATACTATATCCTCTTGAAAATGAGAGTCGAGAACGCGAAATGGACATTCACAGCTTAACAATGCTGTTGCTAACGACGCCATTGAAGCTAACTTAGCTACGGGACCTCACAGAGCTATGCTAAAAACATTAGCTATCCACCTACGCCAGCCAGCCCTCATCTGCTCATCAACACTCGTGCTCACCTGCGTTCCAGCGATCAACGGAAGGACTAAGGACTTCAGCCGATCATCGATGCGGTCGGTGGCTAGCGTCGGATAGCGCATCTGCTATCCAAGTCAAAGTCTTCCTGGTTGTGTTGCTGCAGCCAGTGGCTAATACACAGATCCCACCTACAGCTTTCTTCTTTGCAGTCTTCATTGTTCATTAAACAAATTGCAAAAGATCCACCAACACAGATGTCCAGAATACTGTGGAATTTTGAGATGAAAACAGAGCTTTTTTGTATTGGATTCAATGGGGTACCAATACTTCCGTTTCAACGTTTGACATCACGCGCATACGTCATCATACATAGACGTTTTCAACCGGAAGTTTAGCGGGAAATTTAAAATTGCACTTTATAAGTTAACCCGGCCGTATTGGCATGTGTTGCAATGTTAAGATTTCATCATTGATATATAAACTATCAGACTGCGTGGTCGGTAGTAGTGGGTTTCAGTAGGCCTCTAATTTTCCAACTGAGAAACTTTTTTTTGCAAATAATCATTGTGGAGGGGGGCGTGGCCTGCGGACCTGCAGCGATGCGGGGCGTGCCAGGACCGGCTTCGAGATCAGCGACAGGTGTGTAGATGGCCCACCTGGGCGTGTTTATCTAATCACCTGTCGCTCTGTTAAAGGCAGCAGCCGGGAAGGAGAAGGTGGTGGATGGTGGAGCACGAGCACGAAAGGCAATTGCTGAAAAGCACTAAAAGACTTTGCACATTGCTGAAAATAAAACAATGTTGTTACCATGGAGGAGCCTGGCATGTCTGTGATTGGTGGTCTGAAGAACCCGGAAACACAAGTCTTCTACAATCATTAATTAGAATTTAACACATTGCAAAAAAGTTGGCACAGGGGCATTTTTACCACTGTGTTACATGGTCTTTCCTTTTAACAACACTCAGTAAAAACGTTTGGGAACTGAAGAGACCAATTTTTGACGCTTTTCAAATGGAATTCTTTCCCATTCTTGCTTGATGTACAGCTTAAGTTGATCAACAGTCCGGGGTCTCCGTTGTGGTATTTTACGCCACAAATTTCCAATGGGAGACAGGTCTGGACTACAGGCAAGCCAGTCTAGTACCCGCACTCTTTTACTATGAAGCCACGCTGTAGTAACACGTCATTGTCTTGCTGAAATAAGCATGATAACGTTGCTTGGATGGCAACATATGTTGCTCCAAAACCTGTATGTACCTTTCAGCATTCATGGTGCCTTCACAGATGTGTAAGTTACCCATGTCTTGGGCACTAATACACCCCCATACCATCACAGATGCTGGCTTTTCAACTTTGCGCCTATAACAATGCGGATGGTTCTTTTCCTCTTTGTTCCGGAGGACACGACGTCCACAGTTTCCAAAAACAATTTGAAATGTGGACACGTCAGACCACGGAACACTTTTCTACTTTGCATCAGTCCATTTTAGATGAGCTCGGGGCCAGCAAAGCCGACGGCGTGTCTGGGTGTTGTGGATAAATGGCTTTTGCTTTGCATTGTAGAGTTTTAACTTGCACTTACAGATGTAGCGACCAATTGTAGTTACTGACAGTGGTTTTCTGAAGTGTTCCTGAGCCCTTGTGGTGATATCTTTTACACACTGATGTCGCTTTTTGATGCGGTAACGCCTGAGGGATTGAAGGTCCGTAATATCATTGCTTACGTGCAGTGATTTCTCCGGATTCTCTGAACGTTTTGATGATATTACGGACCGTAGACGGGGAAATCCTTAAATTCCTTGCAATAGCTCATTGAGGAATGTTTTTCTTAAACTGTTGGACAATTTGCTCACGCATTCGTTCACAAAGTGGTGACCCTCGCCCCCATCCTTGTTTGTGAATGACTGAGCATTTCATGGAAGCTGCTTTTATACCCAATCATGGCACCCACCCGTTCCCAATTAGCCTGTTCACCTGTGGGGTGTCCAAATAAGTGTTTGATGAGCATTCCTCAACTTTCTCAGTCTTTTTGCCATTTGTGCCAGCTTTTTTTAATCATGCTGCAGGCATCAAATTCCAAATGAGCTAATATTTGCAAAAAATAAAGTTTTCCAGTTCGAACGTTATATATCTTGTCTTTGCAGTCTATTCAATTGAATATAATTTGAAAGGGATTTGCAAATCATTGTATTCGGTTTTTATTTACCATTTACACAAACTTCACTGGTTTTGTAAATACTCTGTAGTTTTTATCTTGCATTTATAGAGAGTCTTATGTGTTTTTCCTTTATTTGTTGTTTTTTTACTGTTTTTCAGTCAAAGACCGAAACAGCCTGACTAGTATTGTTGAGTTTTGCTCTAAGACTACCGGAGTAAAACTAAGAGACTTAAAACTTCTTCTGCAACCAGCAAATTCTCCGAAAAGCAAAGAGCATTTCAGTCTACCCGAGCCATGCCCTTAGGGGGGAATTATCTCCGTTGCCTTCAGGGCGACGTCATGCCCTTCCTATGTGTGAAGCTAGTGGCGGGTTGTGCGTTTCCCACCTAGGCCTTCAGTGATATCTGACTTCAATGATTACCTCTCAAAATACCATTGTTTATGTTCCCACATGACCATTGCTGGAGAAATACTATACAGAAACACACTTGTGCATTACTGCACTGTAAAAAAAAAAGTTGAGAAAACTCAAATTTTCAAGTTACCATGATGCAACAAGATTTTTGCGTTTTCTCAACTTTTGACTACTGCTGGCCAGACACTGTTTTGGTAGTTAAACATAGTGAAACCGTATTTCTGAGTCTGACTAACTTGAAAACTATAATTAGTCCAACAAAATATACCAAAACAGTGTCTGGCCAGCAGTAGTCAAAAGTTGAGAAAATGCAAAAATCTTGTTGCATCATGTTAACTTGAAAATGTGCGTTTTCTCAACTTTCTTTTTTTTTACAGTGTGTAAATTGAATCACCTCAACAGTGTACAAAACAGGCTATAATTCGGCACATTTAAAAATCAATAAACCCACATCAGCATTTAAAACATATCTTACATGGTGCTGTCAGAATTAAACTGATTGTAAAAAAAAACGTATTAAACGTGGAAAAATAAAAAACAAAAATATTTGAACTCACGTTTTGCTCTCTTTTGCGAGTAAAAAATGTGAGTACCGTTGATTTCTACGCTGGCCGGGTATGGCCACTTCCTGCTTTTCGCAAATTAAAAACTTGTGATTGGATACTCACTTGGGAGTGACAAGTGAAAATCCAATCACAGTCTTATTTAACATAAGGCTACCTAGATGGGCTACTGTCAAAAACTCATCATATGATTGGCTATCGCAACTGTTTATCAACCGTCAGAATTCATGCTGCGCTGGCAACAAGCCAGCTGAATTCTGATTGGACAAAAGCTCTAACGTACAAACAAGCAACACTGGAGCCTAAGAAGGCATGAAGAGAATAAGATGAATACTTTACGAAAAGTAGATTAAAATGAACTTTTTGATAATTGATGATCATGATTTATGTTAAACCAACAGAGAATGCCTTGAGTACCGATTATTTCTCCGCTGGCCGGGTATGGCCACTTAAGTGCTTTTCCCAAATTAAAACTTGTGATTGGATACTCACTTGTGAGTGACAAGTGAAAATCCAATCAAGGTCTTATTTAACGTAAGGCTATCTAGATGGGCTACTGTCACAAACTCGTCATCTGATTGGCTATCGAAACTGTTTTATCAACCGGCAGAATTCATGCAGCGCTGGCAACAAGCTAGCTGAATTCTGATTGGACAAAGGTTCTAACGTACAAACAAGCAACACTGGAGCCTAATAAGGCATGAAGAGAATAAGATGAATACTTGTGGCTTGTGCAGCCCTTTGAGACATTTGTGATTTAGGGCTATATAAATAAACATTGATTGATTGATTGATTGATTGATTGATTGATTGATTGATTGATTGATTGACTTTACGAAAAGTAGATTAAAATGAACTTTTTGATAATTTATGATCATGATTTATGTTAGGCCAACAGAGAGAGCACACTGTGTAAAAAATATCACTTCTCCAAATCATTCGTACCCTCTGCGCTCACTCTTAAACTTTTAAATTCTTCAGAGGGTTGTATTGTTCATGTTTTTATTACTATTTATTGTGGGCCGTGTGTAGACTATACAAACCACGACAACCTGCTGCTCGAAATGAATTGCCCTTGAGGGATGACGACAGTATTAAAAGCTTTATCAAAGGCCACATTTTTGTCATTTTTAGTGTCTAACTCGGGGGTCAGCAACCCACGGCTGTAGCTTTAGCGCCGCCCTATTGGCTCCCTGGACCTCTTTCAGAGATGTGTGAAAATGGAAAAAGATCAAGAAAAACATATATTTTTTTTGTTTTAATATATTTTCTGTAGGAGAACAAACATGACACAAACCTTCCTAATTGTTAAAAATCACACTGTTTATATTAAACATGCTTCACTGGTGAGAGAATTTGGCGAGCACCGTTTTGTCCTACTCAATTCAGCAATCCTTGAACTCATCGTAGTTTGTTTACATGTACAACTTTTTCCGTTGCTGCCACAGAAAGACGCGTTGTATGCCACTCCTTCTTAGTCTCATTTTGTCCACCAAACGTTTTATGCTGTGCGTGAATGCACAAAGGTGAGCTTTGTTGATGTTATTGATTTGCTGGAGGGCTAATCAGGCATATTTGGTCAATCC
>NC_084753.1:25777607-25907607 GCF_033978785.1 Entelurus aequoreus | reverse complement strand
TTGTTGTGTTTATGTTGTGTTACGGTGCGGATGTTCTCCCAAAATGTGTTTGTCATTCTTGTTTGGTGTGGATTCACTGTGTGGCGCATATTTCTAACAGTGTTAAAGTTATTTATACGGGCACCCTCAGTGTAACCTGTATCGCTGTTGGTCAAGTATGCATTGCATTCACGTGTGTATGCGTACAGAAGCCGCACATATCATGTGACTGGGCCGGCACGTTGTAAGAATGGACGAAAAGCAGACGTGACGACAGCTCGTAGATGACGTTAAACGCAGTGCCTTTAAGGCACGCCCCCAAGACTGTGGTCCGGGTGGACTACGAGATATAATGACTGATGAACAACTTTGTTCGATAATGAAGGTTGCCTCAGCTCAAAGCCTGAGCCCCGACATTAATGAACTAGCATCCAAGAAAAGATGCCAGGTATCTGGCTTGGGCACATCAGATTAGATCAGTGTGTTGCAAACTGAGCAGTTTAAAGTCCTGAATGGTTGGTTTATTCATTGTGATTTTATTTTCTAATTTATTAGCCTGTGGAAAAAGTTAATGTTGATATTTACCTCAGAAGGCTGCAAATAGAAAAGAGGCATTTAATTTTTATTTAAATTGTATTTGATATGCCATTGATATTTTTTTATTATTATTATTTGAAACTCGATTTTGCATGTCACTATAAAGTTATATAAGCCTTGCTTGTTCAATATTCAATGCAAAACTTGTTTGGGTCCCTATTAAAAGGTTAATTTGTTCAACCTTGGCCCACGGCTTTGTTCAGTTTAAAATTTTGGCCCACTCTGTATTTGAGTTTGACACCCCTGCCATAGATACAAGCAGACAAAAACAAGAATAAACCAAAAAGCGGGCCGATAGCATGGGAAACTATGGCGAAGCTTAGCGCAGGAACAAGAATCAAGAATCACAGCAATAACCAACGTAACTTGTTGCGTGGAGCAAACAAAGAAGCCAGGACGAGTGTGGCGAGAGAGGTGAATAATACACTACCGTTCAAAAGTTTGGGGTCACCCAAACAATTTTGTGGAATAGCCTTCATTTCTAAGAACAATAATAGACTGTCGAGTTTCAGATGAAAGTTCTCTTTTTCTGGCCATTTTGAGCGTTTAATTGACCCCACAAATGTGATGCTCCAGAAACTCAATCTGTTTAAAGGAAGGTCAGTTTTGTAGCTTCTGTAACGAGCTAAACTGTTTTCAGATGTGTGAACATGATTGCACAAGGGTTTTCTAATCATCAATTAGCCTTCCGAGCCAATGAGCAAACACATTGTACCATTAGAACACTGGAGTGATAGTTGCTGGAAATGGGCCTCTATACACCTATGTAGATATTGCACCAAAAACCAGACATTTGCAGCTAGAATAGTCATTTACCACATTAGCAATGTATAGAGTGTATTTCTTTAAAGTTAAGACTAGTTTAAAGTTATCTTCATTGAAAAGTACAGTGCTTTTCCTTCAAAAATAAGGACATTTCAATGTGACCCCAAACTTTTGAACGGTAGTGTATATATATATATATATATATATATATATATATATATATATATATATATATATATATATATATATATATATGTATTCATACATATATATTCCTTGCGCACTAATTGACTTAAAGAGCGCACTTGCTGCATGTCACGTTATCGATGGTAAAAATGCATTTTTAGACAATATGATTTGCCTGAGTGGCTAGGAGACAGTAGAAAATGGACTAGAAAGGACAAATTCAACAACAACAAAAAAAAAAAAAACATTTTTTTTTTTTTTTAACCTGGGACTTCCCGCGGGCCGGATTTTGGACGCTGGGGGGGCCGTATCCGGCCCGCGGGCCGTAGTTTGGGGACCCCTAAGGCGCACTTAAAATCCTTTTATATATACGCTGTATATAAATCCCCTGTACCTCACCTGCTGTATGCAGGTTACAGAACTAGCGCAACCGATCCAATCGAACATGCCACAAAACACACATTTTCGTCATGTTCTAGTTTGTATTTGACACATTTTTCCGGTTTCCTTCCACATCTTCATACCCCACCCTGCACTCGTTCCCCTTCCCTTGGAGTGGGCGGTGTTAGCGATACCTCTGATTCATACACTTGTTTGAAGTAGGATCATATTTCCAGCTGTGCACATGCCCTTCAAGCAGGTATCCACCCACACAAACAACTCCTACAGCCCCCCCACGCGTCCCCTCCCCTCCTTACGCCCTTTCACGCCGCCGATGGACTTTTGGAATGCCGCATTTGAAAAGATGAGCCGCGAGCGTTGATAAAAGCGAGGAGTAAAAAAGGGAACGTTTTCTAAAGATAATTGGAGATTAGATGGTGAGCACATTTAAAGGGGATGTAACACCAGCACTGATTGTTTGGTCATGCTTCAAGATCAGATTTCTACTCTGCCAGTTTACTGTAAATCCAGCCGGGGTGAGTTGTTAGAACCAGACCCCGTATCAGGTGCTTGGCATTCATCCAGCCACCCGACGCAGGAGCCGTTAATCCTTAGAGTGGATGGAAGATAAGCGACCGGTTCTCACAAGTCGTTGTGAAAACTTTACGACTGTCGCTACCTGACCCGAAACGAAAGCAGGTTTACGCAACAAAAATGGGTTTGAAAACAGCATATTTTCCGGACTATAAACCACTACTTTTTTCCAATGCTTTGTACTTAATGTAATTTATAGATTGTTCTTCACTAACAACCATAGTGTTTTTTATTCAACAAACTGTCATGTTTTGTTTAGTTATGTTCTGTTAGGATTGGACTCCTTAAGTTCTTGTTTTGTGCACTTCTGGGTTTGTTTTGGTTACCATGGGTACTAATTGGTTTCACCTGCCTCTAATCAGTGTTCGCCACGTTCACCTGCCGCCGAGCACTAATCAGAGACCGGTGAAACCGATTAGTACCCATGGTAACCAAAACAAACCCAGAAGTGCACAAAACAGTAACTAAGGGAGTCCAAAACTAACAGAACATAACTAAACAAAACATGATCCGGCCTACGGATCATGACAGTAAATACTTAGCGAAGGAAACATAGAACTATGGACCTGGAACACTCACGAAACTGTGGCATGAAATAAACAAGACTTACGTAGTAGGTTGCGTGAAGCAAACAATGACGCCAGACCGAGTGTGGCGAGCAACGTGAATAAATAGCTCTCTGATTAGTGCTCGGCGGCAGGTGAACGTGCCGAACACTAATCAGAGGCAGATGAAACCAATTAGTACCCATGGTAACGAAAACAGACCCATAAATGCACATAAACAGGAACTAAGGGACTCCAAAACTAACAGAACATAACTAAACAAACATGATCCGGGCCCACGGACCATGACAGTACATACTTAGCGCAGGAAACATAGAACTATGGACCTGGAACACTCACGAAACTGTGGCATGAAATAAACAAGACTTACGTAGTAGGTTGCGTGAAGAAAACAATGACGCCAGACCGAGTGTGGCGAGCAACGTGAATAAATAGCTCTCTGATTAGTGCTCGGCGGCAGGTGAACGTGCCGAACACTAATCAGATGCAGGTGAAACCAATTAGTACCCATGGTAACCAAAACAGACCCAGAAGTGCACAAAACAGGAACTAAGGGACTCCAAAACTAACAGAACATAACTAAACAAAACATGATCCGGCCTACGGATCATGACAGTAAATACTTAGCGCAGGAAACATAGAACTATGGACCTGGAACACTCACGAAACTGTGGCATGAAATAAACAAGTCTTACGTAGTAGGTTGTGTGAAGCAAACAATGACGCCAGGCCGAGTGTGGCGAGCAACGTGAATAAATAGCTCTCTGATTAGTGCTCGGCGGCAGGTGAACGTGCCGAACACTAATCAGAGGCAGGTGAAACCAATTTGTACCCATGGTAACCAAAACAGACCCAGAAGTGCACATAAACAGGAACTAAGGGACTCCAAAACTAACAGAACATAACTAAACATCCGGCCCACGGATCATGACACAAACATGTTTCTTAGAACACGACAGAGACACTGAAAAGGTGTGTTAGTGTTTGTGCTATGGCGCCATCTTCTGTGAGTTCAGAATGTGCTTCGTGCGTCGTTTCTGGAACTGAAAGTACAACACGTTCGTTTATAACAGGGTCGACAAACCGGTTTGGGCCACATTGCAAGTACAGCTGTCCTCAGAGGTAACTGTAAGAGTGTATAATTTATAAGTATACATTGATTGCAATTCATTATGATTTCATTATATAATTGCCTATGAGTTTGATGAATATAGGTTTTAACAAACACTTAAAAATATATATATATATACCATATTTTTTGGATTATAAGGCGCACTTAAAATCCTTTAATTTTCTTAAAACTCGACAGTGCGCCTTTTAACCCGGTGTGCCAAATGTACGGAATAATTCTGGTTTTACTTACCGACCTCGAAGCTGATTTATTTGGTACATGGTGAAATGATAAGTGTGACCAGTAGATGGCAGCCACACATAGATATGTGTACACTGCAATATGACTCAAGTAAATAACACCAACATTTTATATATTCCATTGAAAATATAGAACATTACGCACGGCACTCAAAAATCGATCAAAATGTTTTAGTACGACTTTGGTAAGCTAATAAGCCGCACCACTTGATGGATTGTACTGTGCTTCAACATACGAGTATTATTATGGTGTGTGTATAAGGTAAGACATATTATATGGCGTTTTGTTTCGCAATATTATGCAAAAGCAACTTTTCTTACCTTCTGGTACCTGCTTTTGGGGATCTGCATAAGTCCTGAAAAGTTGCGTGGGTCCGCCTTTGTAGTCCGTGCACTGTAGTCGATAAGCTTCTTTTTTTTCCCACTATCTTCTTGTAATGGGACATTCATCCTCCGCTGTTGCCATTTTTAATATAAAGTAGTGTAAAGTTCTTACTTATATCTGTCAGTAAACTCGCCATGAAAGCGCTAAAATTCATCGGCAGTGCGCCTCATAATCCGGTGTGCCCTATGGTTTCGGAAAATATGCTAATTTTAAGTTATTACAGACACCAACATTTGGAAAAACATGCAATTTTATTGTCAGAATGTGATACAGGAACATTTTTTAAATGTTTTACTAGAATGAACAGTCATTTATCGGATCAAAACTCTGTAACAGTTTAATCAAAACTCCTGTTGGGTTTTATTTTGAAGGGAAATCTGCTAGCAAGCACTCATTTTTGCACTGGCGTATAAATTGACCTGATCACTGACCTTACAACAACCCATCCGCCTGTCAGGCAACCATCCGCAGTTAAGGTAAAGGAGCATGTACAGTCAAAATAAATTATGTGATTAATCTTCATATAAACATAAATAACCAATACTTTTTTGTAGAGATGTCCGATAATATCGGCCTGCCGATATTATCGGCCGATATATGCGATAAAATGTAATATCGGAAATTATCGGTATCTTTTTTTTTTATTATCGGTATCGTTTTTTTGTTTGGTTTTTTTTGTTGTTTTTTTTAAATTAAATCAACATAAAAAACACAAGATACACTTACAATTAGTGCACAAACCCAAAAAACCTCCCTCCCCCATTTACACTCATTCACACAAAAGGGTTGTTTCTTTCTGTTATTAATATTCTGGTTCCTACATTATATATCAATATATATCAATACAGTCTGCAAGGGATACAGTCCGTAAGCACACATGATTGTGCGTGCTGCTGGTCCACTAATAGTACTAACCTTTAACAGTTAATTTTACTAATTTTCATTCATTACTAGTTTCTGTGTAACTGTTTTTATATTGTTGTACTTTCTTTTTTATTCAAGAAAATGTTTTTAATTTATTTATCTTATTTTACTAATTTTTTTAAAAAGTACCTTATCTTCACCATACCTGGTTGTCCAAATTAGGCATAATAATGAGTTAATTCCACGACTGCATATATCGGTTGATATCGGTATCGGTTGATATCGGTATCGGTAATTAAAGAGTTGGACAATATGGGAATATCGGATATCGGCAAAAAGCCATTATCGGACATCTCTACTTTTTTGTGATTAATCGCATGAGTTAACTCTGTATTTTGACAGCCCTAAAATATGTATAAATGATGCATGGGCATTGATACAAAACACTTTAACACGTTAATTATTTTTAAATCAATCATTAATATGTATACCTTATTTGTTGTTTTTAAGACTCAAAAACGTTGACAAAATTGGGAAATTTACAAAATTGCAAATAAAATAAATATAATACACAATATTTAAAATGTGAATGGCATATTGAACAAATTAGACATAAACACTTTTAGTTGCATGTTTGTACGACAATAGCATTTAGGATTAGAGGCAAACTTTTGAAAACATTTAAAAAAAAAAGTCTTTATGATTAAAATAATACGCATTGGATAAGCTTTGATGTGAATAACGTGAAAATTAGTTTCTTTTAATTCAAATGTTGAGTTCGATTTTAGAGGTGTTCCCATATTGCGAATGAAACCACGCCCCACTCTCTACACAAGTTTCATCATGTCTTTTTTGAAAATGTTCACTGTTTAAATATATATCTTGAAGTTCTCACCGCTATTTTATTTTTTCCAGACATGGTCGAAAGTAAACATCATAAATGTTGTATAGATTCACCCGGCCACCACAGTAGGTGCACTTGCACACTCTCCGATCGATTCAGACTTTAGCATCATTTATGATGCTAAAGTCATAAATGATGATTGCATGTTGCAAGTTGCTGTTATGCACATGCCAAGATAATAGGAAAATAATAATGTATCTTTCATCATAGCCTGAAGCAGAGGGGGAGGAGCTTGACTAAATTTTTACATAAGTACATACAGATAATGTGTCATGAGACATGCACATATAAATTCAATACAGAGAGGACATAAGTAAAGGGAATTAAATGAGCTCAAATATACCTACAAATGAGGTATAAGAATGCAATATGTACACACAGCTAGCCTGATTAGCATGTTAGCATCGATTAGCCTGCATCCATGCACTGACCAAATATGCCTGATTAGCACTCCACACAAGTCAATACCATCAACAAAGCTCACCTTTGTGTATTCACACACAGTATAAAACGTTTGGTGAACAAAATAAGACAAAAAAGGACTGGCATATTTTTTTTTTTTTTTTTTTTTGTGGCAGCGTAAGAGAAAGTTATACAAGTAAACAAACTGTTGCGTCGCAGTCCACACGACAACGGTGAGTTCAAGGACCGTAGGACAAAACGGTGCACGCCAAATGCTCTCATCAGTGAAGCATACACACAAACATATTAAACATCGGGCTTTCTAACAATTACGAAGTTTTGTGTCTTGTTTGACAGAAACAATATTAAAACTAAAATTATTTTTTCTCCAGTCTTTTATCATTTTCGTACATTTTGGAAAAAGCTCCAGGATGCCACTAGGGCGGCGCTAAAGAACCGCGGGTTGCCGACCCCCGAGTTAAAAGAACACAATGTCTGATCACTAGGGATGTCCGATAATGGCTTTTTGCCGATATCCGATATTCCGATATTGTCCAACTCTTTAATTACCGATACAGATATCAACCGATACCGATACATACAGTTGTGGAATTAACACATTATTATGCATAATTTGGACAACCAGGTATGGTGAAGATAAGGTCCTTTTTAAAAAAAATTATAAAATAAAATAAGATAAATAAATTAAAATATTTTTTTGAATAAAAAAGAAAGTAAAACAATATAAAAACAGTTACATAGAAACTAGTAATTAATGAAAATGAGTAAAATTAACTGTTAAAGGTTAGTACTATTAGTGGACCAGCAGCACGCACAATCATGTGTGCTTACGGACTGTATCCCTTGCAGACTGTATTAATATATATTGATATATAATGTAGGAACCAGAATATTAATAACAGAAGGAATCAACCCTTTTGTGTGAATGAGTGTAAATGGGGGAGGGAGGTTTTTTGGGTTGGTGCACTAATTGTAAGTGTATCTTGTGTTTTTTATGTTGATTTAATAAAAAAAACAAAAAAAACAACAACAAAAAACCTATACCAATAATAAAAAAAACGATACCGATAATTTCCGATATTACATTTTAAAGCATTTATCGGCCGATAATACCACACATCTCTACTGATCACTACTATAAAATCTACATGCCAGATTATTCTCATAATTATATATCAATAATGCATGCACATTGATACAAAACAACACTTAAAATAATTAAATTATAGATACTCTTTTTTTAATTAAATCATTGAAATGTACACCTTGTTTGTTGTTTTCAGACTAAAAAATTATTGGTATGCAAACAATTGGACAACATTGGGTAAATGTAAATAAAATAAATATATTAAAATTTAGATAAACTGTGCACGGCGGTATTTGACAACAGAACTCTTGAACGCATCATAATTAAATGATCCCCTCAACTCCCCCCAAATGGATTAACTCGCTGGAATAAAAAAGACAATATAACATACATCCATAAACGTGGACGCATGTGAAAAAGTGCAATATATTTATCTGTACAGTAACCTATTTATTTATTTATGTATGCACCTCATTGCTTTTTTATCCTGCACTACCATGAGCTTATGTAACAAAATTGTGTTCTTATCTGTACTGTAAAGTTCAAATTTGAATGACAATAAAAAGGAAGTCTAAGTTAAGGGATGAAAGAGGAAAACTTCACATCTGAACACCAAAACTGCTTGTCTGCAGAAACGGAGGAAGTCATATTCATTCATAAAACGACAACCTCTGTAAAGCGTCCAGAATAGTGGGCGTTTACTGTGAAACATGACTCCCATAAGACCACGTGAACAGTGAACAACTTTTAACAATGCGAAAAAAACAAAACTTCTGCAGTATGCAAACATTTGGAAATTTAAATATTCTTCCATTCACATTTTTTTTCTCCTACTCTACCAATAGGCTCTTCACACACCCACGTAGGCGTAACACACACACATTATTGTATTTCTGACCTTCTTGAGACCTCAGAAAAATGCCTACCTCTTTAGGAACCCCCTTTCTAGATATATAAAGATTTGTATTTTCATCATCAATAATATATACATACTATGCAAATATAAAAAAAGGTAAGCTTTTAGTTATTTTAGATTTTTTTTTTGTAATTGGTTTTTAATTTTCATTATTTAATTCAAGTTATTACAGTATGTCTCGATATACATATTTATTTATTTTCATTTGATACATTTTGGCCAAAGGGGGCACATTTCAATACACACTTGTTATTACATATGTTGGCCAGAGGGGGAGCACTTACATTTTTTTACACACACACTTGTTATTTCACATGTTGACCAGAGGGGGAGCACTTTTAAAACCGACACACAGTCAATTTGAAAAATCTCTCCTTTTTGGGACCACCCTCATTTTGATAGATTTCACCACCAGGGGTGCAAATGAGACATTCTCTATTAGATGCAATGGTTTTCCGTATTGGGACCATGATTTATGTCCTAACTTGTTCACCGGTCCTCATATGGAAGGTACTTTTCCTTGTTGATGTCTCAAGAAGGGTGTAAATACAATAAACACACACACGTTTGTATTTGTTACCTTCTTGAGACCTCCAAAAAATGCCTACCTCTTTAGGACCACCCTTTCTAGATATATAAAGAATTGCATTTACAACATTAATAATATATACAAACTATACAAATATAAAAACGGCACGCTTTTATTTTTATTTTTTTTGTAATTGTTTTTTTAATCTTCATTATTTACTTCAAGCTATTACAGTGTCTAATAAATATGTACACATATTTATTTTATTAATTTTGGCCAGAGGGGGCGCATTTCAATTTCTGACACACACTTGTTTTTACATATGTTGACCAGAGGGGGAGCACTTCAAATTTTTACACTCACTTGTTATTTCATATGTTGACCAGAGGAGGAACACGTTTAAAACCGACACACAGTCAATTTGATGAATGCCTCCTTTTTGGGACCACCCTAATTTTGATAGATTTCACCACCAGGGGTGCAATTTAGACATTCTCTATTAGATGCAATGGTTTTCCATATCGGGACCATGATTTCGGTCCTAACTCGTTCATGGAAGGTACTTTTAAATACAAGAAAGACACACACAATCTTGTACACACACACACACACACACATTTGTATTTGTTACCTTCTTGAGACCTCCGAAAAAGGCCTACCTCTTTAGGACCACTCTTTCCAGATACATAAAGATTTGTATTTACAACATTAATAATATATACATACTAGAGATGCGCGGATAGGCAATTATTTCATCCGCAACCGCATCACAAAAGTCGTCATCCACCCGCCATCCACCCGAACCAACATTTTATCAAAACCACAACCGCCCGCCACCCGGGCGGTATTTATCATTATTATAATATTATTGTCATTTCCATTAAGAAAGTGTTGACTATTGTTGCCAGGAGTGCGTTCCTCACACTTTGTGTGTGCAGTTGCAGCAAGCAGAACGATGCTTTTAAGAAGTTAAAAAAATGTTTTAGAAAGACAATGCCTATATTTTCGTTAGGTAAAAAAAAATGTTCTGAATTTATTTCAATGAATATTAACTTGTTAACGTCAAAGTGCTCAAATAGGGACGAGGGCGGGTTGCACAGTGAAACAGTGAACAATTTTGCGACAAAGATGAACCTTTATTGATTGATCTGCAGCCATGACAAAATATCAGACAATCTCCATTGTCAACGACAGGCAGGTAAATAAAGATAAACACATAGCCTATGTTGTAGGCATAGGCTCATACGTTTTTAAGTTGAAATAAAAAAATAAATAAAAAATGTGCCTCATAGGCCTTAGGCTGTCAATCACGCGCACAAACTTAAATTATACAACAACATATGTATGTCATCCCTATTTAAATTAAAATAAATTAAATAAATAGTAATAATTGAATTATAATGAAAATAGACGGTCGCGACAAACAAAGCAGGCTAAATGGCCTTACATTGTAGCCAATCGGAGATGCGCTTCACTTGAAAGCGAGGCCAATAATAGTCAGGTTACTTCTAGACCTCCACCCCAGATCCCACCTCACTCCTACCCACTTCTCTAAAGTGGGCTGGCTCAAGGTGGAGGACAGAGTTAAACAACTTGCACTGAGCCTAGTCTATAAAATCCGCTACACCTCCCTGATACCGAAGTACATGTGAACCTACTTCCTTAATGTAAATGACCGCCATAACCACAACACCAGGGGGAGCTCCACTAACCACGTTAAACCCAGATTCCGAACTAACAAAGGTCTTAACTCATTCTCTTTCTATGCCACATCAATGTGGAATGCGCTCCCAACAGGTATAAAAGAAAGGGCATCTCTATCCTCCTTCAAAACCGCAATAAAAGTTCACCTCCAGGCAGCTACAACCCTAAACTAACACCCTCCCCGGATTGCGGATTGCTAACAATCAAATGTAAACAATCAAATGCAGATACTTTTTATTATGCCTTCTGATCTCTCTCTCTCTCTCTCTCTCTCTCTCTCTCTCTCTCTGTCTCTCTATGTCCACTACTTGATGTCCATATCCTACCCCCCCCCCCCCCCGCCCCCCCTCCACACCCCTGATTGTAAATAATGTAAATAATTCATTGTGATTATCTTGTGTGATGACTGTATTATGATGATAGTATATATCTGATAGTAAATATCTGTACCATGAATCAATTTAAGTGGACCCCGACTTAAACAAGTTGAAAAACTTATTCGGGTGTTACCATTTAGTGGTCAATTGTACGGAATATGTACTTCACTGTGCAACCTACTAATAAAAGTCACAATCAATCAATCAATCAAACACAGTAGTATAACTCCAATAGAAAAAAAAACACAATAAACAACACAATTGCCTTAATTCCTTTGCATTGTAGTGCGCCCAAACAACACGTAACCATCACAATTATTCAGCTGACCGAACTCAATATAGGTTAGACATGGTCTTATTTGGTATAGCCTAGGTAACGTAGACTAATTTGTTTAACATATCCAACCTTACTTACTTTTTTTCTTTTTAGCACTATGCAGGAATAAAATGGCATCTACAGTGCCAGGATTCATGCAGGCGAGAGTGCCTGGCCTCTAAAATGCGCCCTGCTGCGCTGAAGGAGCGCTCACTTGCGGCACTTAATTGTTGCTGGGACGCATAGGATTCTCTTTATACATTTACTATGTATATATATTTAGACTTAGACTTAGACAAACTTTAATGATCCACAAGGGAAATTGTTCAAGACAGTAGCTCAGTTACAATGATGGAAAGGACAATGCAGGTATAAATAGACTAATATAGCTATAAAAAAATCTAACATATATACGAATATATACATAATATGTGTACAGAGTAATTTATATACAGATATAGTATATTATGTCTATAACATATATACAATATAAACCAATGACCATGTACAATATTACAGTATATACAGTCTATATGACAGCAGCAGCATAAAATAGAGAGTAGGTCCAGCAGGAAATAGAAAATAGACATTATAAACAAAGAGAAGTAGCTAACATGTCAGGTGTCAGGTAATAGGCAGATGTTATCTATTGCTGTATGGCGAGTGATTATACAGCTGGATGGAGTGTGGAATGAAGGAGTTCTTGAATCGCACAGTGCGGGAAGGAAGTTGAAGGAGTCTGTTGGAGTATGAACTCCGCTGTCCCTTAATTGTCAGGTGGAGTGGATGGGCAGGATTGTCCGTGATGGCCAGCAGTTTGTCCAGTGTCCTCCTGTCCCTCACTGACACAAACGCCTCCAATTGTGTGCCAATAGTTTGGCCGGCTTTCCGGATCAGATTATCAATCCGGTTTGAGTCCCTTTTGCTGGTGCTGCTCCCCCAACAAACCACTGCAAAGTACAGTGCACTGGCCACAACAGACTGATAAAATATCTCCAACAGCTTGCTGCACACATTGAATGACCTAAGCTTCCTCAGGAAAAAGAGTCTGCTCATGCCCTTCTTGTAAACAGCTTTGCAGTCCGAATTGGTTCAACCGCCATCCGCCCGAATCTATTTAAAATCTATTTTTTTCGTCATTCATCCGCCCGACCCGCGGGTTACCCGCGGACACCGCGGATG
Organism: Entelurus aequoreus; assembly: GCF_033978785.1. Lineage (NCBI taxonomy): Eukaryota > Metazoa > Chordata > Actinopteri > Syngnathiformes > Syngnathidae > Entelurus > Entelurus aequoreus. The sequence continues at coordinate 25,894,481 of NC_084753.1, read as the reverse complement.
TGTCCGCAAACCGCACATACATACAATGCAAATATAAAAAGGTAAGATTTTAGTTATTTTTTAATTTTTTTTTATTGTTTTTCAATAGTCATTTACTTCAAGTTATTACAGTATGTCTCTATATACATATTTATTTTATTAATTTGGGCCAAAGGGGGCGCATTTCAATTTCTTACACACACTTGTTATTTCATATGTTGATCAGAGGGGGAGCACTTTTAAAACGACAAACAATTAATTTGATAAATGCTTCCTTTTTGGGACCACCCTAATTGTGATAGATTTCACCACCAGGGGTGCAAATGAGACATTCTCTATTAGATGCAATGGTTTTCTGTATTGGGACCATGATTTATGTCCTAACTTGTTTACCAGCCCTTATATGGTCCTTGTTGATGTCTCAAGAAGGGTAGAAATAGAATAACACACACACACACACACACACACACACACACACACACACGTTTGTATTTGTTACCTTCTTGAGACCTCCAAAAAATGCCTACCTCTTTAGGACCACCCTTTCTAGATATATAAAGAATTGCATTTACAACATTAATAATATATACAAACTATACAAATATAAAAACGGTACGCTTTTATTTTTATTGTAATTGTTTTTTCATCTTCATTATTTACTTCAAGCTATTACAGTGTCTAATAAATATGTACACATATTTATTTTATTAATTTTGGCCAAAGAGGGCGCATTTCAATTTCTGACACATACACTTGTTACTACATATGTTGACCAGAGGGGGAGCACTTTTAAAACCGACACAGTCCATTTGATGAATCCCTCCTTTTTGGGACCACCCTAATTTTGATAGATTTCACCACCAGGGGTGCAAATGAGACATTCTCTATTAAGATGCAATGGTTTTCCGTATTGGGACCATGATTTATGTCCTAACTCGTTCATGGAAGGTACTTTTAAATACAAGAAACACACACACAATATTGTATTTGTTACCTTCTTGAGACCTCCGAAAAAGGCCTACCTCTTTAGGACCACCATTTTCAGATATATAAAGATTTGTATTTACAACATTAATAATATATACATACTATGCAAATATAAAAAGGTAAGCTTTTAGTTATTTTTTTTGTTTTTTGTAATTGTTTTTCAATAGTCATTTACTTCAAGTTATTACAGTATGTCTCTATATACATATGTATTTTATTAATTTTGGCCAAAAGGGGGCGCATTTAAATTTCTTACACACACTTGTTATTTCATATGTTGACCAGAGAGGGAGCATTTTTAAAACAACACACAGTCAATTTGAAAAATCCCTCCTTTTTGGGACCACCCTAATGTTGATAGATTTCACCACCAGGGGTGCAAATGAGACATTCTCTATTAGATGCAATGATTTTCCGTATCGGGACCATGATTTATGTCCTAACTTGTTCATGGAAGGTACTTTTAAATACAAGAAACACACACATTCTTGTATTTCTTACCTTCTTGAGACCTCTGAAAAAGGCCTACCTTTTTAGGACCACCCTTTCTAGATATATAAAGATTTGTATTTGCAACATTAATAATATATACATACTATGCAAATATAAAAAAGGTAAGCTCTTAGTTTTTTGTTTTTTTTTTGTAATTGTTTTTTAACAGTCATTTACTTCAAGTTATTACAGTATGTCTCTATATGCATATTTATTTTATAAATGTTGGCCAAAGGGGGCGCATTTCAATTTCTTACACACACTTGTTATTACATATGTTGGCCAGAGGGGGCACACTTTTAAAACGACACAGAGTCCATTTGAAAAACCCTTCCTTTTTGGGACCACCCTCATTTTGATAGATTTCACCACCAGGGGTGCAAATGAGACATTCTCTATTAGATGCAATGGTTTTCCGTTTTGGGACCATGATTTATGTCCTAACTTGTTTACCAGTCCTCATATGGTCCTTGTTGATGTCTCAAGAAGGGTAGAAATAGAATAACACACGCACACACACACAAACACACACACACACACACACACACACGCACAGAGGTGAGAGGTAAGTGTCTCTCCCACACAGTTACACAAGTCACCTTTGTCCAAAACTATAAATGTCACCTCGGAAAGGTTACAAGTGTGCACCATTATCTCCCCATATTTGAGCAATTATTGCCCCCCGAAATTAACACACCTGCATGTGCTCTCTCACACACACACACACACACACACACACACACACACACACACACACACACACACACACACACACACACACACACACACACACACACACACACACACACACACACACACACACACACACACACACACACACACACACACATCTTATAATAACTACTTTGTTATTTACTCACTTTTTTGGCTCTCCTTTTCACCCTCAAAGCACTTGAAAATTCCATTAAGGGTGGATAAATACGATTTTTTGTAAAACTAATATTAAAAAAAGCCTCTAAAGAGCTCGAAATGTTACGTATGACTTTTTGTGCAATACATGAATAATGTAATACCATATCCTCCTGAGAAGCAAAGTCCTCTGGAGTTATTTAGGTCTACTTTTTACACATTTGGGGGAAAAATATCCTTGTATACAAAAAAAACGATCTATCAAAGACTAGAACTATTTGACTATACAGTGGTTTTCAAACTGTTTTCACCAAGTACCACCTCATAAAAAACGTGGCTTTTCAGGTACCACCATAATGACTCAAACTGAAATAGAGTACTCTCCGGTGCTCATACTGTCAGCATAATGCTTTTGTTAACTACTGTGCTTTTTTGTTGTTGTTGTTTTTAAGCCTTTTCAGGACATTTTATTTTTATTTTTAGCTCGATATGATTCCAAATAAAGCAATGGACATGCGACGTGTGGTTTGAAACATCCAGGAAGTGTCCACAGCGTTGTCGAAACTGCCGCGCCCCCCCCTTCCACAGCATGCATAGAAGATTAACCACATGGTAAAGAATGCATTACCCCATGGATAAAATGTCTCTGCTAAATTTCTCAACATGTCCTTGATGATGGTTGTAGTAGTTTTTTGCAGCATTGTAGCCACGTCCATTTAACATAAAGATAATTGCTCATTTAGTGTTTAGATTTAAAGTTTATATTGTTGCCGGACTGTTTCCCAAAAATATATAAAAAAGGTATAAAGAACAATAATTGCATTTTATGTTTTTTACCAATTTATTGTGTTTTTTTTAACTTTTCAATTACTACCGAAGTGGCATAAAAGTTTAAAATGGGCTTATTGAACACATTTCTTTCCCCCTAGGACAGGAGTCGGCTACCCAAAAATGTTGAAAGAGCCATAATAGAATCTGTCTTGAGCAGCAAAAAATTAAAAGTCTTATATAAGTGTTATAATGAAGGCAACACATGATGTAAGTGTCTATATTAGCTATAATAGCCTACTATCAATACGACTTTAAAAGTCTTGTATAAGTGTTATAATGAAGGCAACACATGATGTGTCTATATTAGTTATATTAGCCTACTATCAAAATGACTTTAAAAGCCTTATATAAGTGTTATAATGAAGGCAACACATGATGTAAGCGTATATATTAGCTATAATAGCCTACTATCAAAATGACTTTAAAAGTCTTGTATAAGTGTTATAATGAAGGCAACACATGATGTAAGTGTCTATATTAGCTATAATAGCCTACTATCAAAATTACTTTAAAAGTCTTGTATAAGTGTTATAATGAAGGCAACACATGATGTGTCTATATTAGTTATATTAGCCTACTATCAAAATGACTTTAAAAGCCTTATATAAGTGTTATAATGAAGGCAACACGTGATGTGTCTATATTAGCTATAATAGCCTACTATCAAAATGACTTTAAAAGTCTTGTATAAGTGTTATAATGAAGGCAACACATGATGTGTCTTTATTAGTTATGTTGGCCTACTATCAAAATGACTTTAAAAGTCTGATATAAGTGTTATAATGAAGGCAACACATGATGTGTCTATATTAGTTATATTAGCCTACTATCAAAATGACTTTAAAATTTGTATATAAGTGTTATAATTAAGGCAACACATCATGTAAGTGTCTATATTAGCTATATTAGCCTACTATAAAAATGACTTTAAAAGTCTTATATAAGTGTTATAATGAAGGCAACACATGGTGTAAGTGTCTATATTAGCCATATTAGCCTACTATCAAAATGACTGTAAAGGTTTTATAAAAGTGTTATAATGAAGGCAACGCATGATGTAGGTGTCTATATTAGCTATATCAGCCTACTATCAAAATGACTTTAAAAGTCTTATAATGAAGGCAACACATGATGTAAGTGTCTATATTAGCTATAATAGCCTACTATCAAAGGCTGACGCAAATCTTCGTTGACAGAAATGTTGTATTTACATTCTTATGCCACACATTTTTGCAACTTTGGAAATCATTAGTAAAACTTTTCACAGGTTGAAATAACTTCCAGAAATTACTGGCTCAGAATGGCCAAAGGTATAGATGTGTCTGTCAAAGTTTAAATAATTGGCAAGATGTCTTCTTCTAATGGATTCATTACAATATTTGCAAGCTGGGTAACGTTTGCTGTGGTCTGGAACAACATGGCACACAAACAACTATGAGAAATGTGGCCAATATTACATACAGATAATGTGTCATGAGACATGCAAATATAAATTAAATACACAGAGGACATAAGTAAAGGAAATTAAATGTGCTCAAATATACCTACAAATGAGGCATAATGATGCAATATCAATATCAATTTAAGTGGACCCTGACTTAAACAAGTTGAAAAACGTATTCGGGTGTTACCATTTAGTGGTCAATTGTACGGAATATGTACTTCACTGTGCAGTCTACTAATAAAAGTCTCAATCAATCAATCAATCAATATGTACATACAGCTAGTCTAGCTAGCATGTTAGCATCGATTAGCTTGCAGTCATGGATTGACCAAATATGCCTGATAAGAACTCCAGCAAATCAATGAAAAAGGTCACCTTTGTGCAGTCACGCACAGCATAAAATGTTTGGTGGACAAAATGAGACAAAGAAGGAGTGGCATAAAACATGTCTTTCTGTGGCAGCATTGGAGAAAGTTGTACATGTAAACAAACTACGATGAGTTCAAGGATCGCTGAAATGAGTAGGACAAAACGGTGCTCGCCAAATACTGTCATCAGTGCAACATGTTTAATATAAACAGTGGGATTTCTAACAAGTAGGAAGGTTTGTGTCACGTTTGTCCTCCTACAGAAAATATGTTAAAACTTTTTTTTTTTTTTTCTTCATCTTTTTCCATTTCCACACATCTCACTAGGGCGGCGCTAAAGAGGACCTATCAACTATTGTTTTGTATTTTCATATGAATTTTGGACATTATCTGAAATATAAACACATGATTATTGAAAAAAATATTCAAATGAAATGAAATGTATTTGTCAATGTAATCTTTTTTGTTTATAGTTCATACGTGATTATTTATAGTACATACAAATATTTACATAACTTAAACTAATCATAAACATACCTTAACTACATTGTTGGCATGGCACGCCCAGACCGCATTCCTTTATAAATACGCAAATTATTATTATTATTAATAAATGTGCTTAAAGGGAATCTGCACTTTTTTGTTTTTTAATTTAGTTCACAATCTTTATTACAGATAAGAACCCAAAAAAGGTTTTGTTTTTTTTGCATTTTAATTTGTAATAATCGGTTCATTTGTGGTAAGCAATGCAGCTAATTGGACCGATCAATTATATCTCTAAATCACTTTAAAAATGTGTTAAAAAGTGGTCACCAATACTTAATTCACGTTCCGTAACCTGTATGATAACAAAGCTGTAGCCACATTGTTATTGTCAAAGTGAACACTGAGGAACTACTTTTCTAGCATGGTAACACATCCGCATGCTTTGGCATTAGCCGTGCTAATGTTTTTGTAATAACACGCATGACGTGCTACGTGTATCATAATCAATTATTACAATGTGACTCACATGATGGACAGTTGTGGGTTTGGTCCAGCTGGCCCGGGGATGTTTTTTTTAACGTTGTATCCGGGTAAGCACTCCATTAATGTCGAAATGGCATGGCTCCAAGCTCCACGTTCATAGCGTCAAAGTCACTTTCACCTCGCTCTCTCGGCTTCCGTCTGCTCCGAAGGCTCACCTTTCCTTCGTGCTGGCTTCTATGAGCAGCAGTTCATCCTCAGTATATTCAGCTTCAAAAAGATAAGGTTGTGAACCCTCATTTGTGCAAAAATAGTGGTCTTTGTTGTCCGTTATCGATTTTGTCACGATTAGAACACACACGCGCGTTTGTTACAGGAACTCGCACGGCTGCGGTAGTTGTGACCCCAAGATGCAGGAAACAGGAGAACGAGGTGCAGGTACGAGTCCTTATTGTACTCAACAGAGGAGGAGGAGCAGCCATGCATGCAGCAGAAGGTCCTTGGCATGATTAGTCCCCGAGATCTGACGAACGGGCGAGGCAGGCATAAATAGCAGCCTGATTGGCAACTGCAACCAGGTGTGCCAGGCCGCCAATCAGGGACAGGTGAGGGAAACGAGCGCTCAGGGAGACATGCAGGAAGGGGAACAAAAATAAGAGCGCCGACAGGAAACACACACCAACCAAGGAAGAGGTTATTGTGTTCTTGTCTCTCATAATGATCTCATGAATTCCCCAAAAAAGCGCAGTTACCCTTTAAGCTCGGCACGGTCTGACTAGGATTGTACGGTATACCGGTATTAGTATAGTATGGTGGTACTAATGAATCAAAAACGGTACTATAGTCTGTTTGAAAAGTACCGGTTTGCAATATTTATTTTTTAACGGGCATGACAGCGTGTCGTCACACCATGACATTGCCGGTTTTGCGAGCAGTGGAGCATGTTCGGCAGCGCACAATCACAGAGTACTTACAAGCAGACACAGTGTGTAGACAGAAAGGTGCTTTAAGACATGGCTAGATAGCTAGCGGCTAAAGTCCATCCGCGGACTGCAGTGTTTATTTAAATCACTAATCCTCGCCTCCATTGCGACAAATAAAGTATGTTTCTTACAAGTATCATTATCAGTGGAGAACGAGGAATAGCTAAACATGCTGCACTACACACCGTAGGAGGATATAATAGCTCACCGGCGTCACAATGTAAACAAACGCCATGGGTGAATCTACACCTGACATCCACTGTAATGATACCAAGTACAGGAGCATATCTACTCGATACTACAATGATTACATCGATATTTTTTATCATCACAAAATCACAAAAGTCCTGACTTAAACGTGTGGACAATGCTGAAGAAACAAGTCCATGTCAGAAAACCAACACATTTAGCTGAACTGCACCAATTTTGTCAGGAGTAGTGGTCAAAAACTCAACCAGAAGCTTGTGGATGGCTACCAAAAGCGCCTTATTGCAGTGAAACTTGCCAAGGGACATGTAACCAAATATTAACATTGCTGTATGTATACTTTTGACCCAGCATATTTGCTCACATTTTCAGTAGACCCATAATAAATTCATAAAAGAACCAAACTTCATGAATGTTTTTTTTGTGACTAACAAGAATGTGCTCCAATCACTCAAAAAAAAAAGAGTTGTAGAAATTATTGTAAACTCAAGACAGCCATGACATTATGTTCTTTACAAGTGTATGTAAACTTTTGACCACGACTGTACCTACAAATGAGGCATAATGACGCAATATGTACACACAGCTAGCCTACATAGCCCGTTAGCATCGATTAGCTTGCAGTCATGCAGTGACCAAATATGCCTGATTAGCACTCTACACGAGTCAATAACCAACAAAGCTCACCTTTGTGCATTCAGGCACAGTATAAAACGTTTGGTGGACAAAATGAGACAAAGGAGTGGAAGATTTTACATGTAAACAAACTGTTGCATCACAGTCCACACTATGGTGGGTTCAAGAACCGCCGGAGCAAAACGATGTTCACCAAACGCTCTCATCAGTGGAATATACACACACACATATTAAACAGTGGGCTTTTTCAGTAGACCCATAATAAATTCATAAAAGAACCAAACTTCATGAATGTTTTTTTGTGACCAACAAGTATGTGCTCCAATCACTCAAAAAATAAGAGTTGTAGAAATTATTGTAAACTCAAGACAGCCATAACATTATGTTGTTTACAAGTGTATGTAAACTTTTGACCACGACTGTACCTACAAATGAGGCATAATGACGCAATATGTACACACAGCTAGCTTAAATAGCATGTTAGCATCGATTAGCTTGCAGTCATGGACTGACCAAATATGCCTGATTAGCAATAACACCAACAAAGTTCACCTTTGTACATTCACGCACAGTATAAAATGTTTGGTGGACAAAATGAGACAAAGGAGTGGAAGACTTTACATGTAAACAAACTGTTGCGTCACAGTCCACACTATGGTGAGTTCAAGAACCGCCGGAGCTAGTCGGACAAAACGATGTTCGCCAAACGCTCTCATCAGTGAAGCATACACACAAACATATTTAACAGTGGGCTTTCCAACAATTGGGAAGGTTTGTGTCATGTTTGTCCTCAAACAAAAAAACATACTAAAACATAAAACATTTCCAATTTCAATCCTTTTTAAAAAATGATCCAGGGAGCCACTAGGGCGGCATAAAAAACGATGTTTTTTGTCATCGTGGCGACCTAAAATGCGCAAATTTGCAGAAGCTTTGTCAGAAAGTTGCGACGAAATTTGAGGCCTTTTTTTCCCCCTAATAACATTAAGGGAATTTTAAGTAGGTTTTTTTTTAAGCAGATTTTCTGTATTTTGGCCTGAATTAAGAATGTTCCTGCATATACATTTATAAATATGAATAAAATATCAATACTATAGTAGTATTGGACACTGGATAGAACCAAACTTACTAAAACATAAAAAATGTCAATTTTCAATCCTTTTTTAAACATGCTCCAGGGAGCCACTAGGGCGGCACAAAAAACGATGTTTTTTGCCATCGTGGCGACCTAAAATGCGCAAATTTGCGACAGCTTTGTCAGAAAGTTGCGACGAAATTTGAGGCCTTTTTTCCCCCTAATAACATTAAGTGAATTTGAAGTAGGTTTTTTTAAGCATATTTTCTGTATTTTGGCCTGAATTAAGCATTTTCCTGCATATACATTTATAAATATGAATAAAATATCAATACTATAGTAGTATTGGACACTGGATAGAACCAAACTTACTAAAACATAAAAAATGTCCATTTTCAATCCTTTTTTAAACATGCTCCAGGGAGCCAATAGGGCGGCACAAAAAACTATGTTTTTTGTCATCGTGGCGACCTAAAATGTGCAAATTTGCCGCAGCTTTGTCAGAAAGTTGCGACGAAATTTGAGGCCTTTTTTCCCCCTAATAACATTAAGTGAATTTGAAGTAGGTTTTTTTAAGCATATTTTCTGTATTTTTGCCTGAATTAAGCATTTTCCTGCATATACATTTATAAATATAAATAAAATATCAATACTATACTAGTATTGGACACTGGATAGAACCAAACTTACTAAAACATAAAACATTTCCATTTTCAATCCTTTTTTAAAAATTCTCCAGGGAGCCACTAGGGCGGCACAAAAAACGATGTTTTTTGTCATTGTGGCGACCTAAAATGCGCAAATTTGCAGCAACTTTGTCAAAAAGTTGCGACGAAATTTGAGGCCTTTTTTCCCCCTAATAACATTAAGTGAATTTTAAGTAGGTTTTTTTAAGCATATTTTCTGTATTTTGGCCTGAATTAAGCATTTTCCTGCATATACATTTATAAATATCAATAAAATATCAATACTATAGTAGTATTGGACACTGGATAGAACTAAACTTACTAGAACATAAAAAGTGTCAATTTTCAATCCTTTTTTAAACATGCTCCAGGGAGCCAATAGGGCGGCACAAAAAACAATGTTTTTTGTCATCGTGGCGACCTAAAATGCGCAAATTTGCCGCAGCTTTGTCAAAAAGTTGCGACAAAATTTGAGGCCTTTTTTTCCCCCTAATAACATTAGGTGCATTTTAAGTAGGTTTTTTTAAGCATATTTTCTGTATTTTGGCCTGAATTAAGCATTTTCCTGCATATACTGTACATTTTTAAATCTGAATAAAATATCAATACTATAGTAGTATTGGACACTGGATAGAACCAAACTTACTAAAACATAAAAAATGTCCATTTTCAATCCTTTTTTAAAAATGGTCCAGGGAGCCACTAGGGCTGCACAAAAAACGATGTTTTTTGTCATCGTGGCGACCTAAAATGCGCAAATTTGCAGAAGCTTTGTCAGAAAGTTGCGACGAATTTTGAGGCCTTTTTTCCCCCCTAATAACATTGAGTGAATTTTAAGTACCGTATTTTTCGGAGTATAAGTCGCTCCGGAGTACAAGTCGCAACGGCCGAAAATGCATAATAAAGAAGGAAAAAAACATATATAAGTCGCACCGGAGTATAAGTCGCATTTTTTGGGGAAATGTATTTGATAAAACCCAACACCAAGAATAGACATTTGAAAGGCAATTTCAAATAAATAAAGAATAGTGAACAACAGGCTGAATAAGTGTACGTTATATGATGCATAAATAACCAACTGAGAACGTGCCTGGTATGTTAACGTAACATGTTATTGTAAGAGTCATTCAAATAACTATAACATATAGAACATGCTATACGTTTACCAAACAATCTGTCACTCCTAATCGCTAAATCCCATGAAATCTTATACGTCTAGTCTCTTACGTGAATGAGTTAAATAATATTATTTGATATTTTACGGTAATGTGTTAATAATTTCACACATAAGTCGCTCCTGAGTATAAGTCGCACCCCCAGCCAAACTATGAAAAAAACTGCGAGTTATAGTCCGAAAAATACGGTAGGTTTCTTTTTAAGCATATTTTCTGTTTTTGGCCTAAATTAAGCATTTTCCTGCATATACATTTATAAATATGAATAAAATGTCAATACTATAGTAGTATTGGACACTTGATAGAACCAAACCAATCGGTACTATATCTTGGCCACTGATTGGCTCAGCCTCAGGCAGCATTACTATATTGCAGGGGTGTCAAACTCATTTTAGATGGGGGGCCACATGGAGGAAAATCTACTCCCAAGTGGGCCGGACTGGTAAAATCACGGCACGATGACTTAAAAATAAAGACAACTTCAGATTGTTTTTTTTTGTTTGAAAATAGAGCAAGCACATTCTGAAAATGTACAAATCATAATGTTGTTGTTTTTTTTTTTAGACTTACATGTTGCGGTTAATAGTATTCTATCTTTATTCGTCGTTATTTATACTTTCTGAATAAATGATGTGATAATTATCATCAGTCAACTCATTGGTGTTAATTTTCAATCTATCAAGATCAAAAAGTAATATCAAAATCAAATTACAGGATGTTATTTATGTAGTTTGCTCATTTTCCTCGACTGGTGCACTAACTTCATGTGGTTTATTTTTATTGTTTTACATATGTAGCATCATCTACAAAGGTACAAAGAATTGCTATTGCGACATCTAGTGGACACATTTACAACTGCTGTTTCTTTCATTCAAAAATTTCGACTGATTTTTATACTTACCAAACTCATCCCGCGGGCCGGATAAAACCTGTTCACGGGCCTGATCCGGCCCTCGGGCCGTACGTTTGACACCCCTGCTATATTGGATTATCTATCAATCAAAGTTTACTTATATGGGGCCGGCGTGGCGAAGTTGGGAGAGTGGCCGTGCAGGCAACCGGAAGGTTCCTGGTTTGATCCCCAGCTTCTACCAACCTAGTCACGTCCGTTGTGTCCTTGAGCAAGACACTTCACCCTTGCTCCTGATGGGTCGTGGCCGCCATCAGTGTGTGAATGTGTGTGTGTGAATGGGTGAATGTGGAAATAGTGTCAAAGCGCTATGAGTACCTTGAAGGTAGAAAAGCGCTATACAAGTATAACCCATTTACCATTTAAAGAGCCGACCCCCCCGGTATAGTGACTCTATTCAATATAAAATGCAGGATCTTGTGATTAAAATGCGAGGACGTCCGTTAATGTATGGATACGTTTTTTTTTCAGGCCATGATGGAGGCTCTTAAGTCGGCCACACTCCCCAAACTGAACAAGGCACAAAAAGCGACACGACCACCCTACTCATTCCGCGGACAAAAAGTTACGCCCGCGATAAATCAACGCCCGATTAAAAATGGCCGGCGCGCTACGACATCACCAATCATGTGCTGAATGCAGAAAAGGAGTAAAAACAACGCTATCCAGAGGTTGGGGGGGGGGGGGGGAGTGTATAGAGGTGGACATAGGCGCTTGAGGAGGGGGGGGATATAGGAGGAAGGGCCACCCTGATAGTCCAGCCATAGCGATGCAACGTGGGCACTCCAAGGATGGAAGGCAGAAGCTGGGGGGTGTGGGGGGTTGGTGTGTGTGGGGGGGGGTTCCTCCCTCTTCAAAGCTTTTCCGCTGGTTCTGAGACCCAGTGCATGGAGAATGTAGGTGGGGGGAGAAAGGGAGAGAAAGGGAGAATTAGGGAGCCCTCTCTTTGTGTGCTGGCATGGGGGGGGACACTGAACGCCTCGGGAAGATTAACCGGCCCAAGCCTGGTCGGAAGCTGAAGGGTGGTTGGTTGGGGATGGGGGGCTTGGGCTATAATGGAGGCCTGCTTTGTCTCTGGTCCATGATGGGATGCTGGAGAAGAGTGATGGAATGTCTAAAAAAAAAAAAAAAAAAAGGGCAATGATGGATGTGTACAGCGGTGAGGGGACAGAGAGGGTGGAGCTGTCAATCATACCGGAGAACTTCAAATATGGAGGAAAGAGGAGGGGATGCTTAGGTGGGAAGGAAGGAAAAGTTTGTTGGGGGGCTTTTTCCCTCAATACGGATTAGGGGAACTCCGTGGCGAGGGCCGAAGGACGGATCGGGGCGAGGAGGAAACTAAGGGAGGAGAAGGATAAAAGTTGGGGTGAGCGCCGAGGGTGAGAATGAAGAATTGTCATTCGCTTCACTCACTTCAGGACACAGGAACAAAGCATGATGGGAGGTACTTGACATAACACTCTTCCAGGCCGTGTGTGTGTGTGTGTGTGTGTGTGTGTGTGTGTGTGTGTGTGTGTGTGTGTGTGTGTGTGTGTGTGTGTGTGTGTGTGTGTGTGTGTGTGTGTGTGTGTGTGTGTGCGTGCTGCTCAGTATCTCATCATTTCAGGTTTGTGTTCTCAACCAAATTACCTAACACACACAGATTACCATGAAAAATCGCTCATATACTCTCTTGAGAACCAATGTCCCCTACAATGGACATTTGCTTTTTTAGGCTACTGCTGCTTAAAAAACAAACAAAAAAAACAATGGAAGTTTGAACAATACAGCAGGAATATTCAACAAAATTGTTCTGGAGGCAGCATTTCTCGAAAGCTAAGTAAGGACCGAGGGACGGGCTTCTCTCTTCACTATTAGTCTTGTTTTGTACAAGACCCCCAAAACCAGTGAAGTTGGCACGTTGTGTAAATGGTAAATAAAAACAGAATACAATGATTTGCAAATCCTTTTCAACCTATATTCAATTGAATACACTGCAAAGACAATATTAGCTCAGTCGGAATTTGATGCCTGCCACATGTTTCAAAAAAGCTGGCACAAGTGGCAAAAAGGACTGAGAAAGTTGCGGAATGCTCATCAAACACTTATTTGGAACATCCCACAGGTGAACAGGCTAGTTGGGAACGGGTGGGTGCCATGATTGGGTATAAAAGCAGCTTCCATGAAATGCTCAGTCATTCACAAACAAGGATGGCGAGGGTCAACACTTTGAGAACAAATGCCTGAGCAAATTGTTTAAGAACATTTCTCAACCAGCTATTGCAAGGGATTTAGGTATTTCACCATCTACGGTCCGTAATATCATAAAAAGGTTCAGAGAATCTGGAGAAATCACTGCATGTAAGCAATGATATGACGGACCTTCGATCCCTCAGGAGGTACTGCATCAAAAAGCGACATCAGTGTGTAAAGGATATCACCACATGGGCTCAGGAACACTTTAGAAAACCACTGTCAGTAACTACAGTTTGTTGCTACATTTGTAAGTGCAAGTTAAAATGATATTATGCAAAGCGAAAGCCATTTATCAACAACACCCAGAAACGCTGCCGGCTTCGCTGGGCCCGAGCTCATCTAAGATGGACTGATGCCAAGTGGAAAAGTGTTCTGTGGTCTGACGAGTCCACACTTCAAATTTGTTTTGGAAACTATGGACGTCGTGTCCTCCGGACCAAAGAGGACAAGCATCATCCGGACATCTGTGAAGGCACCATTAATGCTGAAAGGTACATACAGGTTTTGGAGCAACATATGTTGCCATCCAAGCAACGTTATCATGGACGCCCCTGCTTATTTCAGCAAGACAATGCCAAGCCACGTGTTACAACAGCATGGCTTCATAGTAAAAGAGTGCGGGTACTAGACTGGCCTGCCTGTAGTCCAGACCTGTCTCCCATTGAAAATTTGTGGTGCATTATGAAGCCTAAAATACCACAACGGACTGTTGAGCAACTTAAGCTGTACATCAAGCAAGAATGGGAAATAATTCCACCTGAAAAGCTTTAAAAATTGGTCTCTTCAGTTCCCAAACGTTTACTGAGTGTTGTTAAAAGGAAAGACCATGTAACACTGTGGTAAAAATGTGCCATTAAATTGTAAGTTAATGATTATTTGCAAAAAAAAATTAAGTCTCTCAGTTCCAACGTTAAATATCTTGTCTTTGCAGTCTATTCAATTGAATATAAGTTGAAAAGGATTAGCAAATCATTGTATTCGGTTTTTATTAACCATTTACACAACGTGCCAACTTCACTGGTTTTGGGGTTTGTACATAAGTGAGGCGTTCCTCAAAGCACCCCTTTCAGTCCTCTCCTTTTTGGTAGTTATATTGTTTTTTTTTGTTTTTTTTACATTGTGATTGATGTAACTAAGGTGTTGCTGTAGCTTGTTTACTTCAGATGCAGTCAGCAGTTATTTTTGTCATCTTCTTTAGTTGTTCTAGTGGTGTTCCTCAAGGTTCCGTTTTATCATTTTGGGCTAAGCAGGGGCGTCCATGAAAAAGACGTTGCTTGGATGGCAACATATGTTGCTCCAAAACCTGTATGTACACTACCGTTCAAAAGTTTGGGGTCACATTGAAATGTCCTTATTTTTGAAGGAAAAGCACTGTACTTTTCAATGAAGATAACTTTAAACTAGTCTTAACTTTAAAGAAATACACACTATACATTGCTAATGTGGTAAATGACTATTCTAGCTGCAAATGTCTGGTTTTTGGTGCAATATCTACATAGGTGTATAGAGGCCCATTTCCAGCAACTATCACTCCAGTGTTCTAATGGTACAATGTGTTTGCTCATTGGCTCAGAAGGCTAATTGATGATTAGAAAACCCTTGTGCAATCATGTTCACACATCTGAAAACAGTTTAGCTCGTTACAGAAGCTACAAAACTGACCTTCCTTTGAGCAGATTGAGTTTCTGGAGCATCACATTTGTGGGGTCAATTAAACGCTCAAAATGGCCAGAAAAAGAGAACTTTCATCTGAAACTCGACAGTCTATTCTTGTTCTTAGAAATGAAGGCTATTCCACAAAATTGTTTGGGTGACCCCAAACTTTTGAACGGTAGTGTACCTTTCAGCATTAATGGTGCCTTCACAGATGTGTAAGTTACCCATGTCTTGAGCATCACAGATGCTGGCTTTTGAACTTTGCGCCTATAACAATCTGGATGGTTCTTTTCCTCTTTCTTCCGGAGGACACAAGGTCCACAGTTTCCAAAAACAATTTTAAATGTGGACTCGTCAGACCACAGAACACTTTTCCACTTTGCATCAGTCCATCTTAGATGAGCTTGGGCCCAGCGAAGTCGGCGGCGTTTCTGGGTGTTGTTGATAAATGGCTTTCGCTTTGCATAGTGGAGTTTTAACTCGCACTTACAGATGTAGCGAAAAACTGTAGTTACTGACAGTGGTTTTCTGAAGTGTTCATGAGCCCATGTGGTGATATCCTTTACACACTGCTTACACGTTTTGATACAGCACTGCCTGAGAAATCCAAGGTCACAGGCATTCTATTACATGCGGTGATTTCTCCAGATTCTCTGAACCTTTTGATGATATTACGGACCGTAGATGGTGAAATCCCTAAATTCCTTGCAATAGCTCGTTGAGAAATGTTGTTCTTAAACTGTTCGACAATTTGCTCAAGCATTTGCTCTCTTTAGGGGATTTCGAAATCCCCTGAAGAGCAGGGAAACCTGCGAAACGGGCTGATAGGGATTAAATAGCCTCCGTGTTTTTCTCTCCTGACCTAACAAATATTCCGCTCTACAGTTAGACAGGTTTAGGAAATGACCTCGTAAATTGTATCAGGGTTTCCTTCCAGCTCAGAAACCCAAAGTCATGCTTTTGAAAAAAAAACAAAAAACAAAAATAAATAAAATAAAAGGAATGCAACATCTGTTCCCACGGCGTATGACCTGGGGGCCGCATTTCTTAAGTGCTCATTAATTACAGTGCCATTATCTCCACAGGTGATCGCCCACCGGGGTTTCACTTTCTGGTCTCCGAGCAGTCGAGGCCTATTTGCAGGTAAACATGAACATGTCTTTAAGGAGGATGGTAATGACAAGCTGTAGTAATGCAGAAGGTATGCGTCCTCACAGTGCGTGACACCTTCCTCACATGTTTGCCTCCCAACACCTTTATTACTCGCCTCCTGTCACAAGTGTCATTTTCTGTGGCAGGGTGCCCGCTAAAAATGGATACCCATGATCCCTTGCAAACAACAACAATTGGGCAGCTGGCGATGGCTTCAGAATGGACTTCTCATCACTTTTTATCTCTAGAATGCATGTTTGTTTTTTTTAAGTGGGCTAAGTCATTCAGCTTGGTGAGAGGGGTGGTATAAAGCTATATATCGCCAACATAACATGACCACATAACTGGTAGTCTGTTGTGAAACAGTTCCGAGGAAAACTGCATCTGTCAATCAGAAATTGAAAAAACATGCTAACAGTTAGCATGTTGACATAATTATGCTAGCATGCTTAACTTTGCACTTTTTTCACTAACTTTGCAGGCGTACACTTCAGAGTCAAAAACTTGGTACTTGCGAACTGCCAACATGCAAACAATAGCATGCTTTAGCAAATGTTACCAGTGCACACCACTGAACCATATACCTTGGTACTTGACACATGTGAACTGTAAGTATGCTAATTGTTAGCATTTTTAGATACATTTTCACTTTTTTTTCACAAAATTTGCAGGCGTACACCTCAGAGTCAAAAACTTGGTACTTGGTACACATGCTAACTGCCAACATGCAAATATTAGCATGCTAGTTTCTTTAGTAAATCTTACCAGTGTACACAATGAACCATATACATTGGTACTTGAGACATGTGAACTGTAGTATGCTAATTGTTAGCATTTTTAGATACATTTTCACTTTTTTTTCACAAAATTTGCAGGCGTACACCTCAGAGTCAAAAACTTGGTACTTGGTACACATGCTAACTGCCAACATGCAAATATTAGCATGCTAGTTTCTTTAGTAAATCTTACCAGTGTACACCACTGAACCATATACATTGGTACTTGAGACATGTGAACTGTAGTATGCTAATTGTTAGCATGTTTAGATGATTTTGCACTTTTTTTCATTAATTTTACAGGCATACACCTCAGAGTCAAAAACTTGGTATTGTTAACTGCCATGCAAACATTAGCATGCTAGTTTCTTTAGCACATTTTACCAGTGTACACCACTGAACCATATACTTTGGTACTTGACACATGCAAACTGTTAGTATGCTAACAATTAGCATACCAGCATTTTGAGATACTTTTTCACTTTTTTTCACTAATTTTGCAGGCATATACCTCAAAGTCAAAAACTTGGTACTTGTTAACTGCCAACATGCAAACATTAGCATGCTAGTTTCATCAGCAAATGTTACCAGTGTACACCACTGAACAATATATCTTGGTACTTGACACATGTGAACTGTTAGTATGCTAATTGTTAGCATTTGTAGATAATTTTGCACTTTTTTTCATTAATGTTGCAGGCGTACACCTCAGAGTCAAAAACTTGGTACTTGTTAACTGCAACATGCAAATATTAACATACTAGTTTCTTGAGCACATTTTTCCTGCGTACACCACTGAACCATATACCTTGGTACTTGACACATGTGAACTGTTAGTATGCTAACAATTAGCATACCAGCATTTTGAGACAATTTTGCATTTTTTTCACAAATTTTGCAGGCATACACCTCAGAGTCAAAAACCTGATACTTGTTAACTGCAAACCTTAGCATGCTAGTTTCTTTAGCAAATGTTACCAGTGTACACCACTGAAGCATATACCTTGGTACTTGACACATGCAAACTGTTAGTATGCTAACAATTAGCATACCAGCATTTTGAGATCATTTTTCACTTTTTTCACTAATTGTGCAGGTGTATACCTCAGAGTAAGAAACTTGGTACTTGTTAACTGCCGACATGCAAACATTAGCATGCTAGTTTATTCAGCAAATGTTACCAGTGTACACCACTAAACAATATATCTTGGTACTTGACACATGTGAACTGTTAGTATGCTAATTGTTAGCATTTTTAGATAATTTTGCACTTTTTTAAACTAATTTTGCAGGCGCACACCTCAGAGTCAAAAACGTTGTACTTGGTAAACATGTTAACTGCGAACATGCAAATATTAGCATGCTAGCTTCTTTAGCAAATTTTACCAGTGTACACCACTGAACCATATACATTGGTACTTGACACATGTGAACTGTTAGTATGCTAATTGTTAGCATTTTTAGATAATTTTGCACTTTTTTCACTAATTTTGCAGGCGTATACCTTAGAGTCAAAAACTTGGTACTTGTTAACTGCAACATGCAAATATTAACATACTAGTTTCTTTAGCACATTTTTCCAGCGTACACCACTGAACCTTATACCTTGGTACTTGACACATGTGAACTGTTATATGCTAACAATTAGCATACCAGCATTTTGAGATAATTTTGCATTTTTTACACAAATTTTGCAGGCATACACCTCAGAGTCAAAAACCTGGTACTAGTTAACTGCCAACATGCAAACATTAACCTGCTAGTTTCTTTAGCAAATGTTACCAGTGTACACCACTGAACCATATACCTTGGTACTTGACACATGTGATTTGTTAGTATGCTAATTGTTAGCATGTTTAGATAATTTTGCACTTTTTTTCATTAATTTTGCAGGCGTACACTTCAGAGTCAAAAACTTGGTACTTGGTACACATGTTAACTGCCAACATGAAAACATTAGCATGCTAGTTTTTATAGCAAATGTTACCAGCGTACACCACTGAACCATACACCTTTGTACTTGACACATGTGAAATGTTAGTATGCTAATTGTTAGCATTTTTAGATAATTTTGCACTTTTTTTCACAAATTTTGCAGGCGTACACCTCAGAGTCAAAATCTTGGTACTTGTTAACTGCCAACATGCAAACATTAGCATGCTAGTCTCTTTAGCAAATTTTACCAGCGTACACCACTGAACCATATACATTGGTACTTGACACATGCTAACTGTTAGTATGCTAACAATTAGCATACCAGCATTTTGAGATAATTTTGCATTTTTTACACAAATTTTGCAGGCATACACCTCAGAGTCAAAAACCTGGTACTTGTTAACTGCCAACATGCAAACATTAGCATGCTAGTTTCATTAGCAAATGTTACCAGTGTACACCACTGAACCATATACCTTGGTACTTGACACATGTGAACTGTTAGTATGCTAATTGTTAGCATTTTTAGATAATTTTGCACTTTTTTAAACTAATTTTGCAGGCGCACACCTCAGAGTCAAAAACTTGGTACTTGATACACATGTTAACTGCCAACATGCAAATATTAGCATGCTAGTTTCTTTAGCAAATTTTACCAGTGTACACCACTGAACCATATACCTTGGTACTTGACACGTTAATTGTTAGCATGAACACATTAACATGCTAGCATTTTTTAGCTATATTTACAGGCATACAGTACACCTCTGAGTTATAACTTAGTATTTGATACATGCTAACTTAGAGCATGTTAGCTTTTTTAGCTAGTTTTGCCGGCCTACACCTCAGAGTCATAGCACGCTATCCAACCAGCTGCCCATTTCAGCTAAGCCCGGTTTAATGCAAGTATTGAAGGGTTTTTGCTCAACTTGTCTTACAATTCTTCCCCAGGGAAACCAAAATAGTGATTTATCAAGCACAAAGTCATAGATATAAAACATAGTTGCTCAGAATCGATGGTTTAGCAGCCTGCGACTGTATTTGACCATATTTTGGTCGCCTCAAATGAAAGCCAAGTCAAATAATAGCTTAGTTTCACATGTTCACAGTTGTAACATTACAAACACACACCAGCAACAAGTAATTAAGCAGAATGTGAAAAGTACAATAACCCCCCCCCCCTCCCCCTTCGTCCATTAACAGTCCACTAAAAGAAAAGCCTGTTTCAACCTCTGCGAAGTCCTTTCTCCCAAAACAAAAACTTCCTTCCATCTCCTTTCCCTCATCTAGCTGGTTTCTGTCCTCTGTAAAGTCAGTGGTCCGACTCTGTCAAAGGTACCTAGAGACCCCAGCCTGCTCCCATTGGTCCCCGCTTTCTCGCACGCACTCAGTGCCCATGGCTCCTGAAGTGATGCTCTTTGTGTGGGGTTCAGGGGTCGTGCCTATTAGCGTGAAGAAAGCCCTGCTGGGTCTTATCCCGACCCGGAGGAGGACGTAGGCCTCTTCACCCCAACCCGGGCTCGGGCCAGCCCCCTCTCCTGGACAGGACACTTTCATCCTTTGTTGGGAGGTCAATGAGCGGACCCCCAGAGGGGAAGGAGGGCCTCCGCCAATAATGATATGCATGACAGTCATTGTATGACCCCCGTGGGAGGGTCATGGTTGGTTGAGGTGGGCTGGATGAGGGAGTTGGGGGGGGGTTATCTTATCCAAAAGTTGCAGAAATGTTGGTGTTAAATTTGAGGTGAATCCTCCTTGAAGTATGGGATCCAGTACTTTATCTCACGTCGCGTTTTCTCATTTAGCGTCATTATCGATAAATGCAACAAGCAAGTTTGATTATGAACAAGTAAAACTCGCATTTCTATCCTAAACCTCGACCTGACCCTTCAGCAGGGGGTTATGGATTTGATCTGGTTGGCTTTACATCCTGCACAAAAGTCAGCTGTTTTTCTTTTGGGGTGTTATGCAATGCAATCACATATCAAATAAAATCAAACCTAATTTATAAAGTGCTTTTTATACATAAAATAAATACAAGACAAAGTGGATTACAGATTTAAAATCAATGATCCACCGCCCCATTAATCACAGACACAGACACAGATGAATGCATGGCTGAGTACAGAGGAACCAGGTGAAGAAACACTATCACAGACTATCACTACACAAAAAGGTTATCAGACCACGGCCACCATGTAAGTAAGTACATTTTATTTATAAAGCGCTTTTCACAGATAAAATCACACAGCGCTGTACAAAACATAGGTGAAGTAAAACAACAATTCAATTAAAACATCATAAAAAGGATACAAAGTGGATTAAAATTGATAGTTAAAAGGTGCATTAACTGAAAGCTTTACTAAAAAGAGAAGTTTCTTAAACGTTTCTTAAAAGTGTCAACACAGTCAAGATCACGGAGGGACTGGTGCAAGTTGTTCCAGAGTCTGGGAGCTATAGCCTGGAATGCCAGGTCTCCATGGGTTTTAAAACGAGTTTTTGGGATCTTTAGAAGACCCTGGCCTGAAGACCGGAAGCTACGCTCTGAAGAGTAGGTCAAGTCAAAGCATGTCGCTGACACAAAGCATCCCCACAGCCAGGGCCGATATCATGCCTGACGCAGAGAGCCCCCTCCAAGGACGCCGGAAGGTAAAAATAATAAAACATACAATTAGTAAGAACCAATAGTAATAATAAAGGATAAAGTAGGAGTACAAAATATTAAGAAGATAAATATACATATATATTGAACAAAAATATAAACACTTTTTGCTCCCATGTTTCATAAGTTGAACTCCATCAATCCATCCGTCTTCTTCCACTTATCCGAGGTCGGGTTGCGGGGCCAGACTTCCCTCTCCCCAGCCACTTCGTCCAGCTCTTCCCGGGGGATCCCGAGGCATTCCTAGGCCAGCCGGGAGACATAGTCTTCCCAACGTGTCCTGGGTCTTCCCCGTGGCCTCCTACCGGTCGGACGTGCCCTGAACACCTCCCTAGGGAGGCGTTCGGGTGGCATCCTGACCAGATGCCCGAACCACCTCACCTGGCTCCTCTCGATGTGGAGAAACATCGAGAAAACTAATTTTGGCCGCTTGTACCCGTGATCTTGTCCTTTCGGTCATAACCCAAAGCTCATGACCATAGGTGAGGATGGGAACGTAGATCGACAGGTATATTGAGAGCTTTGCCTTCCGGCTCAGCTCCTTCTTCACCACAACGGATCGATACAGCGTCCGCAATACTGAAGACTGCGCACCGATCCGCCTGTCGATCTCATGATCCACTCTTCCATCACTCGTGAACAAGATTTTTAGGTACTTGAACTCCTCCACGTGGGGCAAGATCTTTTGCCCAACCCGGAGATAGCATTCCACGCTTTTTCGGGCGAGAACCATGGACTGGGATTTGGAGGTGCCGATTCTCATCCCGGTCGCTTCACACTCGGCTGCGAACCGGTTCAGTGAGAGCTGAAGATCCTGGCCAGATGAAGCCATCCGGACCACATCATCTGCAATAAACAGAGACCTAATCCTGCAGCCACCAAACCGGATCCCCTCAACGCCTTGACTGCGCCTAGAAATTATGTCCATAAATTGAACTCAAAGATCTAAAACTTTTACTACATACACAACATACCTGTTCACAAATCTGTCCAAGTCTGTGTTATTGAGCACTAATTCTTTGTGAAGATAATCCATCCCACCTCACAGGTGTGGCATATCAAGATGCTGATTAAACAGCATGATTATTGCACAGGTGTGCCTTAGGCTGCCCACGACAAAAGGCCACTCTGAAATGTGCAGTTTTGCTTTACTGGGGGTCTGGGGGTTCCGAAAAGCAGTCAGTATCTGGTGTGACCACCATTTGCCTCAAGCAGTGCAACACATCTCCTTCATTGATTAGGTTGTTAACACTAGAAGTCCCAGCATTTTTCTGTCTACCTAGAAGACCCAGAGAGGGGTCATTTGGCCCGACGCTTTTCCCGAATACACTAATCACTCATTTTGTTATGGTAATGAGGCTGTTAGGGGCAGTTTGTCTAGGTAGACAGAAAAATTATACATGTGGGAAATGCCGAAAGGAGCAATGGCAGTGCCAGGATTGTGAGTGACTGCTCAAATGTATGTCAGTCACGTTTACATGGACATGGTTTTTCATTCTTTGTAAATATGCTTTTTTCTTTGTAAATTTTTTTTTTTAAACTATTTTTGGCACACAAAAATAACAATTGCTTCTGCAACAACCCTCCACACCAAAACTGGGAAAACAGTTGCTTTTTCATTCTTTGTAAATATGTTTTGTTTTGTATTTTTTTTAACAATAAATGTCAGAGTGTTGATCCCTTCATTCTGTTGATCCTTGCAAAAACACACACAACCTACCTCAGAACTAAAGCTTGAGCTGTAAGGTCCCCTCCCCCACACAGGCTCAAGTGGCCCCCTGCCGTGTGCCACTAACAGCCACATTTTCATAACAAAAGGAGTGTCCACAGGGGGGACTAGGGGTCAAATGACCCTCTTGTGTGTTTTCTAGGTAAAAATGTCAATTGACCCTTCTCTGGGACTTCGCGTGTTAATAGTGGCCTGTGGAATGTTGGTCTTCGGCGGTCACTCGAAGCGAGTATGACGATCCTCCTGGTAGGGTGGTATCCCTTTATGGAGGATGCCTTTGCGTGACTTTGTTTAACGTGGGGAGACTGGTGCACAGACAGTCACCACACAATCCTTGACAGATCCGGGTCAGGGTCCAGTGGCATGGAGTCCAAGACGACTGGGGACCCTTTTCTGCTGCAGCCTTCTTCTGCCATCCCAGCCGTTGTGACGCTACATAGGGTTAGCAATCATTCTCCGCCTGTTCTACCGTTGAGGTCCTGGGTTGTTATTTCCCCATGGATGTGGGGATGCCTTATTTTGCCATCGCAGCCGTTGTGGTGGTTCTTACATCTACCGTCTTCCGCCTGCTTCGCCGTTGATGTCTTCACCGTATCCCTGGCTAGGGGGCAGTCAGGTACTAGGCCTTTGCCAAGGGCCACCTGGGGTAACAGTAGTAAAGGGGTTAACCTCCTAGTGCCCCAATACCCCATAGAGGAGCCTCCACTGCCGGATGCACTTTAACGTCATGCCCAGGACACGGAATGTTGGTACACTCCTCTTCAATGGTTGTGCGAAATTGTTGGATATTGGCAGCAATTGGAACACGCTGTCGTACACGCCGTATCCACAGCATCCCAAACATGCTCAATGGGTGACACGGCCAGTGAGTATGCTGGTCATGCAACCATGCAACAACTGGGATGTTTGTACAGATCCTTGCAACATGGGGCCATGCATTGTCATGCTGCAACATGAGGTGATGGTCTCGGGTGGATGGCGCAACAATGGGCCTCAGGATCTCGTCACGGTATCTCTGTCTATTCAAAATGCCATCGATAAATTGCATTTGCATTTGTTGTCATACCATACGCCTGCCCATACCATAGCCACACCCCCGCCATGGGCCAATCAATTCCCAACGGTGACATCAGCAAACCGCTCTCCCATGCAGCGCCACACACGTTGTCTGCCATCCAACATGCCAGGCGCCATCGAAAGTGAGTATTTGCCTCGGTTTAGGACGACAAACTGCAGTGAGGTCGAGACCCCGATGAGGACGACGAGCATGCAGATGAACTTCCCTGAGACCGTTTCTTACAGTTTGTGCAGAAATTATTTGGTTATGCAAACCGATTGTTGCAGCAGCTGTGCGGGTGGCTGGTCTCAGACGATCATGGAGGTGCACCTGCTGGATGTAGAGGTCCTGGGCTGGTGTGGTTACACGTGGTCTGCGGTTGTGAGGCCTGTTGGATGTACTGCCAAATTCTCTGAAACGCCTTTGGAGACGGCGTATGGTAGTCAGATGAACATTCAATTCAAGGGCAACAGCTCTGGTGGACATCCCTGCAAGTCAGCATGCCAACTGCACGCTCCCTCAAAACTTTGACGCCTGTGGCATTGTGTTGTGTGATAAAACTTCACATTTGAAGTATATTGAAGTGAAGTATATTTTATATAGCGCTTTTCTCTAGTGACTCAAAGCACTTTTACATAGTGAAACCCAATATCTAAGTTACATTTAAACCAGTGTGGGTGGCACTGGGAGCAGGTGGGTAAAGTGTATTGCCCAAGGACACAACGGCAGTGACTACGAGGGCGGAAGCGGGGATCGAACCTGGAACCCTCAAGTTGCTGGCACGGCCACTCTACCAACCGAGCTAGTCACCGTTTCAGAGTGACATTTTATTGTGGGCGGCCTAAGGCACACACATGCAATAATCATAAAGTGTTGCGTTTATATTTTTGTTCAGTATACATACATACATATATTTATACAAAACCCAAAACCAGTGAAGTTGGCACGTTGTGTAAATGGTAAATAAAAACAGAATACAATGATTTGCAAATCCTTTTCAACTTATATTCAATTGAATAGACTGCAAAGACAAGATACTTAATGTTCGAGCTGGTAAACTTTGTTATTTTTTGCAAATGTTAGTTCATTTGGAATTTGATGCCTGCTACACGTTTCAAAAAAGCTGGCACAAGTGGCAAAAAAGACTGAGAAAGTTGAGGAATGCTCATCAAACACTTATTTGGAACATTCCACAGGTGAACAGGCTAATTGGGAACAGGTGGGTGCCATGATTGGGTGTAAAAGCAGCTTCCATGAAATGCTCAGTCGTTCACAAACAAGGATGGGGCGAAGGTCACCACTTTGTGAACAAATGCGTGAGCAAATTGTCAAACAGTTTAAGAACAACATTTCTCAATGATCTATTGCAAGGAATTTAAGGATTTCACCATCTATGGTCCGTAATATTATCAAAAGGTTCAGAGAATCTGGAGAAACCACTGCACGTAAGCGGCAATGCCCGTGACCTTCGATCCCTCAGGCAGTACTGCATCAAAAAGCGACATCAGTGTGTAAAGGATATCACCACATGGGCTAGCCAAACCCATTTATCAACAACACCCAGAAACGCCGCCAGCTTCGCTGGGCCAGAGCTCATCTAAGATGGACTGATGCAAAGTGGAAAAGTGTTCTGTGGTCTGACAAGTCCACATTTCAAATTGTTTTTGGAAACTGTGGACGTCATGTCCTGCGGACCAAAGAGGAAAAGAACCATCAGGACTGTTATCGGCGCAGATTTCAAAAGCCAGCATCTGTGATGGTATGGGGGTGTATTAGTGCCCCAAGTAACTTACACATCTGTGAAGGCACTATTAATGCTGAAAGGTACATACAGGTTTTGGAGCAACTGTTGCTTGGATGTTGCCATCCAAGCAACGTCTTTTTCATGGACGCCCCTGCTTATTTCAGCAAGACAATGCCAAGCCCTGTGTTACAACAGCGTGGCTTCATAGTAAAATAGTGCGGGTACTAGACTGGTCTGCCTATAGTCCAGACCTGTCTCCCATTGAAAATGTGTGGCGCATTATGAAGCCTAAAATACCACAAGGGAGACCCCGGACTGTTGAACACTTAAGCTGTACATCAAGCAAGAATTCCACCTGAAAAGCTTCAAAAATTGGTCTCCTCAGTTGCCAAATGTTTACTGAGTGTTGTTAAAAGGAAAGGCCATGTACCACAGTGGTAAAAATGCCCCTGTGCCAACTTTTTTGCAATGTGTTGCTGCCATTAAATTCTAAGTTAATGATTATTTGCAAAAAAAAAAAAAGTTTCTTACGTCGAACATTAAATATCTTGTCTTTGCAGTCTTTTCAATTTAATTTAAGTTGAAAGGATTTGCAAATCATTGTATTTTGTTTTTATTTACCATTTACACAACGTGACAACTTCACTGGTTTTGGGGTGTGTATTTTACTCATTCGCTCCTCATCCTTTCCACCAATACAACCTCTGGAATTTACATGCATGTTGCGCGGCCCTTCGATATTTTTTGTAATTATTACATTTTCATGATCGTGAGAAGACATAATTGAAATCGAAAAATTTGAGTAATTGTTCAGCCCAAATACATGATTATCACAATAAAACAAAAATAGTGACAGAACCCAGCGAATGTTAAAAAAACAAACATGTTCATGAAAGCTACTTTGCGGAGACCCTTATTTGTTTGACCGGATTTGCCGCAGAGCGTTTTTATTGTGAAGGCCGGAAGTGTGTTGGTCTTTAGGGCTCTTGAATACTGCTTTGTTTTGAAGGCAGACAAGGCTGTGTTCATATTACTTCCTGCCTGTTGTCCTTTTTTTCAACATCTTAAACAACCTTTAATCACACTTGTGTTGTATTGTTGAAGTTCAGAGCGTCAGACTCTGTGTGTCTCTGTATTTTTGCTGAAGCAACATGTTAGAGATGTTGAAGTGTGATGATAATCTTTCATCTTCTCTCATTTAGAAATAAAACATCTCAACAATTCACAAATGCTCCTAATGTACTTTTCAAACATGAATGAATGTTTAAGATGGACAAACATTTTTCAATCGTAAAATAACCAAGTCTGCAACCTATGGACGACAGTGTTTCCTTCTGTAATTATAATCAACCATTACAATAATAGTTATAATGAATTAAAACAGTACAGTAACTTGACAATTAATTATGAGTATGTGCTTTTACTGCCACCTACAGTCTACTTTTAAGATGTGCGGTATGAAATAAGTAAAACATCAATAAAAAACATTTTTTAATTGTTGAAATCCTGTGCTTTTTTTTAGGATGAGGTAACAAAGAACACATAAAACATTAATAAAAACAAGTCATAAAATCCCAAGTTGATTAAATGTTATTAAGAAATAAGCCTTAAAGAAACTTTCTGAAAAACACAATACAAAAAGGCTACACAAAGTGTTACATAATGAATGGAAGGGTGTGTGTGTTCTTGTATTTCTACCCTTCTTGAGACATCAACAAGGAAACGTACCGTCCATATGAGAACCGGTGAACAAGTTAGGACATAAATCATGGTCCCAATACGGAAAACTGTTGCATCTAATAGGGAATGTTTCATTTGCACCCCTGGTGGAGAAATCTATCCAAATTAAGAGGGTCCCAAAAAGGAGGGATTTTTTAAATTGATTGTGTGTCGGTTTTAAAAGTGCTCCCCTTCTGGTCAACATATGAAATAACAAGTTTGTGTAAAAATGTGAAGTGCTCCCTCTCTGGCCAACATATGTAATAACAAGTGTGTGTAAAAAATTTAAATGCACCCCTTTGGCCAAAATTAAAAACATGTAATGTATATTGAGACATACTGTAATAACGTGAGGTAAAGCTGCACCATATTGTTCTTTTATCCTGCACTACAATGAGCTAATGTAACAAAATAGTGTTCTTATCTGTACTGTAAAGTTCAAATTTGAATGACGATAAAAGGAAGTCTGAGTCTAAGTCTAAATAATGACAATTAAAAAACAATTACAAACCAAAAAATAAAAATAAATAATTAAAAGCTTACATTTTTTTGTATTTGCATAGTATGTATATATTGTCAATGTTGTAAATACAAATCTTTATATATCTAGAAAGGGTGGTCCTAAAGAGGTAGGCCTTTTTCGGAGGTCTCAAGAATGTAACAAATACAAGAATGTGTGTGTCCATGTGTTTCTTGTATTTCTACCCTTCTTGAGACATCAACAAGGAAAAGTACCGTCCATATGAGGACCGGTGAACAAGTTAGGACATAAATCATGGTCCCAATACGGAAAACCATTGCATCTAATAGAGAATGTTTCATTTGCACCCCTGGTGGTGAAATATATCAAAATTACGGTGGTTCCAAAAAGGAGGGATTTATCAAATTGACTGTGTGTCGGTTTTAAAAGTGCTCCCCCTCTGGTCAACATAAGAAATAACAAGTGTGTGTAAAAAATTGAAGTGCTCCCCATCTGGCCAACATATGTAATAACAAGTGTGTGTAAGAAATTGAAATGTGCCCCCTTTGACTGAAATTAATACAATACAAATGTATACAGAGACATAATGTAATAACTTGAAGTAAATAATGAAGAATAAAAAACATTTACAAACAAAATACTTTGATTAAAAAAAAAACAATTAAAAGCTTAGTTTTTAGATTTGCATAGTATGTAAATTTTGTTAATGTTGTAAATACAAATCTTTATATATCTAGAAAGGGTGGTCCTAAAGAGGTAGGCATTTTTCGGAGGTCTCAAGAATGTAAGAAATACAAGAATGTGTGTGTGTGTGTGTTTCTTGTATTTCTACTCTTCTTGAGACATCAACAAGGAAAAGTACCGTCCATATGAGGACCGGTGAACAAGTTAGGACATAAATCATGGTCCCAATACAGAAAACCATTGCATCTAATAGAGAATGTGTCATTTGGTGGTGAAATCTATCAAAATGAGGGTGGTCCCAAAAAGGCGGGATTTATCAAATTTAAAAAGTGCTCCCCTTCTGGTCAACATATGAAATAACAAGTGTGTGTAAAAAAATGTAAGTGCTCCCCATCTGGCCAACATATGTAATAACAAGTGTGTGTAAGAAATTGAAATGCACCCCCTTTGGCCAAAATTAATCAAATAAAAATGTATATAGTAATAACTGAGTAGTCGTGAGTTCAATCCCGGCCTCGGGATCTTTCTGTGTGGAGTTTGCATGTTCTCCCCGTGACTGCGTGGGTTCCCTCCGGGTACTCCGGCTTCCTCCCACCTCCAAAGACATGCACCTGGGGATAGGTTGATTGGCAACACTAAATTGGCCCTAGTGTGTGAATGTGAGTGTGAATGTTGTCTGTCTATCTGTGTTGGCCCTGCGATGAGGTGGCGACTTGTCCAGGGTGTACCCCGCCTTCCGCCCGATCGTACCTGAGATAGGCTCCAGCGCCCCCGCGACCCCGAAGGGAATAAGCGGTAGAAAATGGATGGATGGATGGATAGTAATAACTTGAGATAAAGCTGCACCTTATTGCTCTTTTATCCTGCACTACAACGAGCTAATGCAGCGAAATATCGTTCTTATCTGTACTGTAAAGTTCACATTTGAATGACAATACAAGTCTAAGTCTAAGTCTAAGTCTAAAAAATGAAGATTAAAAAACAATTACAAACAAAAAATGTAAATGAATAAAAAATAATTAAAAGCTTACATTGTTTTTATATTTGCATAGAATGTATATATTGTTATATAAATGTACATTTTGTTAATACAAGATTGTGCGTGTCCGTGTGTTTCTTGTATTTCACCACCGCTGGCGATGAAATCTATCAAAATTAGGGTGGTCCCAAAAAGGAGGGATCTTTCAAATTGACCGTGTGTCGGTTTTAAAAGTGTTCCCCCTCTGGTTAACATATGAAATAACTAGTGTGTAAAAAATTTGAAGTGCTCTTCTGGTCAACATATGTAATAACAAGTGTGTGTAAGTAATTGAAATGTGCCCCCTTTGTCCAAAATTAACAAGATAAATATGTATATAGAGACATTCTGTAATAACTTGATGTAAATAATGAAGATCAAAAACAAATTAAAAGAAAAAAACAAAAAAAACAAATCTTACCTTTTTTATATTTGCATAGTATGTATATATTATTAATGTTGTAAATACACATCTTTATATATCTAGAAAGAGTGGTCCTAAAGAGGTAGGCATTTCTCAAGAAGGTAAGAAATACAAGAATGTGTGTGTGTGTGTGTGTGTAATTGTTTACAGGGGGTTTACTGTGGTTGAACAGAAAGGTGAAACGTTCAAGTTTACTCTATCTTGTTCCTCTTCTTGAACTCCAATGACATGAGACAAAAATCAATTCGGAGCGCCGAAGGATGCTCATTCCTGAAGGCGGAACTCTGCGCCAAGTGTAAAGTGTCCTTTCATCGATCCTGGAATATGTCATAGCATCATGTTCGGAAGCCATTTAGTAGCTATAAGAGACCCGGAGCGTATCTATTATTAATGTTCTCAGCAGTCCATTATGGTTGCTTCATTAAACATGAAAACTCCAGCTGGGTGCATCCCTCTGCATTACAGACAGGAGTTTTATTTCCCTTCCGAGAGTTAGTGTGCGGTCAACTGAACCGCTACAAATCAAACGAGAAGATTGCGCTTATTTTTGAAAGACACTGACATAATAACAGAGAGCTGTCAGTAAGGGGAAAGGCGGAGGTACAAAACCCAAAACCAGTGAAGTTGGCACGTTGTGTAAAAGGTAAATAAAAACAGAATACAATGATTTGCAAATCCTTGTCAACTTATATTCAATTGAATAGACTGCAAAGACAAAATACTTTTGAACTGGAAAACGTTGTTATTTTTTGCAAATATTAGCTCATTTGGAATTTGATGCATGCAGCGTGTTTCAAAAAAGCTGGCACAAGTGGCAAAAAAGACTGAGAATGTTGAGGAATGCTCATCAAACATTTGTTTGGAACATCCCACAGGTGAACAGGCTAATTGGGAACAGGTGGGTGCCATGATTGGGTATAAAAGCAGCGTCCATGAAATGCATTCACAAACAAGGATGGGGCGAAGGTCACCACTTTGTCAACAAATGCATGAGCAAATTGTCCAAAAGTTTAACAACAACATTTCATATTGCAACAAATTTAGGGGTTTCACCATCTACGGTCCTTAATATCATCAAAATGTTCAGAGAATCTGGAGAAATCACTGCACGTAAGCGGCAAGGCTGAAAACCAACATTGAATGCCCGTGACCTTCGATCCCTCAGGCGGTCCTGCATCAAAAAGCGACATCAGTGTGTAAAGGATATCACCACATGGGCTCAGGAACACTTCAGAAAACCACCGTCAGTAACTACAGTTTGTCGCTACATCTGTAAGTGCAAGTTAAAACTATACTAAAAAAGCGAAAGCCATTTATCAACAACACCCAGAAACGCAGAGGGCTTCGCTGGGCCCGAGCTCATCTAAAATGGACGCATGCAAAGTGGAAAAGTGTTCTGTGGTCTGACGAGTCCACATTTCAAATGGTTTTTGGAAACTGTGGAAGTCGTGTCCTCCGGAACAAAGAGGAAAATAACTATACAGATTTCTATAGGCGCAAAGTTGAAAAAAGATGGTATGGGGGTGTATTAGTGCCCAAGGCATGGGTAACTTACACATCTGTGAAGGCACCATTAATGCTGAAAGGTACATACAGGTTTTGGAGCAACATACACTATATTGCCAAAAGTATTCGGCCACCTGTCTTTACTCACACATGAACTTGCCATCCCATTCCTAACCCATAGGGGTCAATATGATGTTGCAGCTATTACAGCTTCAACTCTTCTGGGAAGGCTGTCCACAAGGTTGCAGGGTGTGTTTATAGGAATTTTGCACCATTCTTCCAAAAGTGCATCGGTGAGGTCACACACTGATGTTGGTCGATAAGGCCTGGGCTCTCAGTCTCCGTTCTAATTCATCCCAAAGGTGTTCTATCGGGTTCAGGTCAGGACTCTGTGCAGGCCAGTCAAGTTCATCCACACCAGACTCTGTCATCTATGTCTTTACGGACCTTGCTTTGTGCACTGGTGCGCAGTCATGTTGGAAGAGGAAGGGGCCCGCTCCAAACTGTTCCCACAAGGTTGGGAGCATGGAATCGTCCAAAATGTTTTGGTATCCTGGAGCATTCACAGTTCCTTTCACTGGAACTAAGGGGCCAAGCCAACTCCTGAAAAAAAACCCCACACCATAATTCCTCCTCCACCAAATGTCACACTCTGCACAATGCAGTCCGAAATGTAGTGTTCTCCTGGCAACCTCCAAACCCAGACTCGTCCGTCAGATTGCCAGATGGAAAAGCGTGTTTCATCACACCTGTGGCCGGGCCAAGTGATTAGGACACCTTAGTCTGATCATTTGGATGGGTGGCCAAATACTTTTGGCAATATAGTGTATGTTGCCATCCGAGTCATACATAAAAATGGGACCCATTA
This sequence comes from Entelurus aequoreus, assembly GCF_033978785.1. Taxonomy (NCBI): domain Eukaryota; kingdom Metazoa; phylum Chordata; class Actinopteri; order Syngnathiformes; family Syngnathidae; genus Entelurus; species Entelurus aequoreus. The sequence goes on along the minus strand of NC_084753.1, from coordinate 25,861,226 downwards.
CCTCCCTGCTTGGCACTCAGCATCAAGGGTTGGTATTGGGGGTTAAATCACCAAATCGATTCCCGGGCGTTGCCACAGCTGCTGCCCACTGCTCCCCTCACCTCCCAGGGGGTGAACAAGGGGATGGGTCAAATGCAGAGGACAAATTTCACCACACCTAGTGTGTGTGTGACAATCATTGGTACTTTAACTTGAACTTTAAGCAACATTATCATGGACGCCCCTGCTTATTTCAGCAAGACAATGCCAAGCCAAGTGTTACAATAGCGTGGCTTCATAGTAAAAGAGTGCGGGTACTAGACTGGCCGAAACATTGGGTGATGAATAAGAAAGTTACACTAATCGAAGTTTTCACATAATTCGCCACTGTGGAAAGGTGAGAGACCTACTGGCTGTTCATTACCAGCACATTTGGTAGATGATGTAACATATTCATACATTAAACTTTTGATTATGGACAGAAAACACACCGTGCTGTTCTAGGACACGTTCTGCTGAAGAGTTGCTATTTCCCGCCAAAAACTCTCTTGGCGGCAAAGACGACGTTAATTAAGTGAGCCGCAAACAGAGAGAGTGCCGACAGACGGTCAGCCACTTGACGACGCCTCCTGCCGGCCCCGTGACTTCCTGGCGGACTTTTTGGCCTGGCGGGGGTCACGGCGGCCGCAACGTCGCCGCGGCCGCCCTTTCTCGCCGTGCGCTCTCCAGACGGCGATGTGTGCGTGTCGTGAAGATGAAGAGTATTAGCCCGCTCCCCGCTGCTAGAGTTGTGAGTGTGAGCTGCCAGAGGAGAGGGGGTAATTATGGGACCTGTTGTGCTGAAAGGAAGCCAGGCCACCAAGGAGGGATTAGGCCTTCTTCTACTCTTGTCTCCGTATTCCCTTTGAGCCGAGTCCCAAATTATCCCCGAATCATCTGTTTTAAAAGACGTAGTCAAATATGTCAAATGTCTTTCTTAATTAAGTTCAACAATGGAGGTCCGGCAACCTTCTGCATCTTTCCGCTAAGACAGGGGTCGGCAGCCCAAAATGTCGCGCCATATCGGACCAAAAATACCAACAAAAAATCTATCTGGAGCCGCAAAAAATTAAAAGTCTTATATAAGTGTTAGAATGGAGACAACACATGATGTAAGTGTCTATATTGGCCTACTATCAAAATGACTTAAAAAGTCTTGTATAAGTGTTATAATGAAGGCAACACATGATGTAAGTGTCTATATTAGCTATATTAGCCTACTATCAACATGACTTTAAAAGTCTTATATAAGTGTTATAATGAAGGCAACACATGATATAAGTGTCTATATTAGCTATATTAGCCTACTATCAAAATTATGTTAAAAGTCTTATATAAGTGTTATAATGAAGGCAACACATAATGTAAGTGTCTATATTAGCCTACTATCAAAATGACTTAAAAAGTCTTATATAAGTGTTATAATGAAGGCAACACATGATGTACATGTCTATATTAGCTATATTAGCCTACTATCAAAATTATGTTAAAAGTCTTATATAAGTGTTATAATGAAGGCAACACATAATGTAAGTGTTGTGATGTGCGGTCACAAACCAACCTCCCAGAGACAGTTTTGTTTAAAGTTCAAATGCAGCAGCGTTGTTTTATTCAGTCAGTTTTTCTGAATAAAGGTTAACTTAAAGTTCTTCCCGATTGGGGCTTCCATTGAAACAAACAAATTGTCACTTTTTCCAAGTCTTGATCATGTCTCCTAAATTGCCTGGAACATATAGCAAAGAAACTGATCAGTGCAAAGTTAAATAAATCCCAGCATTCAATGAATCAAACATCTTACACATTTAGCAGACTAATTTACAAACTATATTTCAGTGGAGCAACACACTTACCGCCCGATGGAAGCAGACCTTTCCCAGCAGGGAGCCAGCCACACCATGAGTCAAACACCGAGGTGCTATTTAACTCCAACACAGTGATTGCCAACCTGCCACAGCTGCCTTGGGGCAGGTGGCCACACCTCAGCCTGATTGAGGATAAAATTAGGGATGTACTTGCCTTCAATGACCACACCTAAAGAGTGGCGTAGTTTGACCTCCTGGTGCATGCTTTCACTGTGATGGCTGGCCCTCTGCCCAGTCTCACCTGTTCGGAGGTATTGTGATGCTCCACAGTGTCTATATTAGCCTACTATCAAAATGACTTTAAAAGCCTTATATAAGTGTTACAATGAAGGCAACACATAATGTAAGTGTCTATATTAGCCTACTATCAAAATGACTTAAAAAGTCTTATAATAATAATAATAATAATACCTGGGATTTATATAGCGCTTTTCTAAGTACTCAAAGTCGCTTTACATGTTAAAAACCCATCATTAATTCACACCTGGTGGTGGTAAGCTACTTTCGTAGCCACAGCTGCCCTGGGGAAGACTGACGGAAGCGTGGCTGCCAATTTGCGCCTACGGCCCCTCCGACCACCACCTATCATTCATTCAACATTCATTCACCGGTGTGAGTGGCACCGGGGGCAAGGGTGAAGTGTCCCGCCCAAGGACACAACGGCATGGTAAGAGGCGGGGAGCGAACCTGCAACCCTCAGGTTACTGACACGGGCGCTCTACCCACTACGCCATGCCGCCCCCTTTAAAAGCCTTATATAAGTGTTATAATGGAGGCAACGCATGATGTGTCTATATTAGCTATATTAGCCTACTATCAAAATATCTTTAAAAGTCTTATATAAGTGTTATAATGAAGGCAACACAAAATGTAAGTGTCTTTATTAGCTATATTAACCTACTATCAAAAATACTTTAAAAGTCTTATATGGCGAAGTTGGTAGAGTGGCCGTGCCAGCAATCGGAGGGTTGCTGGTTACTGGGGTTCAATCCCCACCTTCTACCATCCTAGTCACGTCCGTTGTGTCCTTGGGCAAGACACTTCACCCTTGCTCCTGATGGCTGCTGGTTAGCGCCTTGCATGGTAGCTCCCGCCATCAGTGTGTGAATGTGTGTGTGAATGGGTGAATGTGGAAATACTGTCAAAGCGCTTTGAGTACCTTGAAGGTAGAAAAGCGCTATACAAGTACAACCCATTTATCATAAGTGTTATAATGAAGGCAACACATGATGTAAGTGTCTATATTAGCTATATTAGCCTACTATCAAAATGACTTCAAAAGCCTTATATAAGTGTTATAATGAAGGCAACACATGATGTAAGTGTCTATATTAGTTGTATTAGCCTACTATCAAAATGCCTTTAAAAGTCTTATATAAGTGTTATAACGAAGGCAACACATGATGTAAGTGTCTATATTAGTTATATTAGCCTAATATCAAAATAACTTTAAAAGCCTTATTAAAGTGTTATCATGAAAGCAACACATGATGTAAGTGTCTATATTAGCCTACTATCAAAATGACTTTAAAAGTCTTATATAAGTGTTATAACGAAGGCAACACATGATGCACGTGTCTATATTAGCTATATTAGTCTACTATCAAAATGACTTTAAAAGTCTTATATAAGTGTTATAATGACGGCAACACATGATGTGAGTGTCTATATTAGCTATATTAGCCTACTATCAAAATGACTTCAAAAGCCTTATATAAGTGTTATAATGAAGGCAACACATGATGTAAGTGTCTATATTAGTTATATTAGCCTACTATCAAAATGCCTTTAAAAGTCTTATATAAGTGTTATAACGAAGGCAACACATGATGCACGTGTCTATATTAGCTATATTAGCCTACTATCAAAATTACTTTAAAAGCCTTATTAAAGTGTTATCATGAAAGCAACACATGATGTAAGTGTCTATATTAGCCTACTATCAAAATGACTTTAAAAGTCTTATATAAGTGTTATAACGAAGGCAACACATGATGCACGTGTCTATATTAGCTATATTAGCCTGCTATCAAAATTACTTTAAAAGCCTTATTAAAGTGTTATCATGAAAGCAACATATGATGTACGTGTCTATATTAGCCTACTATCAAACTGACTTTAAAAGTATTATATAAGTGTTATAATGAAGGCAACACATGATGTAAGTGTCTATATTAGCTATATTGGCCTACTATCAAAGGCTGAGGCAAACCTTTGTTGACGGAAATGTTGTGTTTTAATTTTTTTCTACACATTTTTGCAACATTGGAAAACATTAGTAAAATGGAGGCTTCTCAGTGGATTAGATAACTCCTGGAAATGACTGGCTCAGAATTGCCAAAGGTATAGATGTGTGTGTTCAAGTTTAAGGAAACGGCAGGCTGGCCTCTTCTAATGGATTTAATACAATATGTGCAATCTGGGTAACGTTTGCTGTGGTCTGGAACAACATGGCGCACAAAAAACTATGAGAAATGCAGCCAATATTACATACAGATAATGTGTCATGAGACATGCAAATATAAAGGAAATACACAGAGGACATAAGTAAAGGAAATTAAATAAGCTCAAATATACCTACAAACGAGGTATAATGATGTATTATGTACATACAGCTAGCCTAAATATCACGTTAGCATCATGCAGTGACCAAATATGCCTGACTAGCACTCCAACAAGTCAATCAAATCAACAAAGCTCACCTTTGTTCATTCACGCACAGCATAAAACGTTTGGTGGACAAAATGAGAGAAAGAAGGAGTGGCATAAAACATGTATTTTCTGTGGCAGCATCGGAGAAAGTTGTACATGTAAACAAACTGCAATGAGTTCAAGGATCGCTGAAATGAGTAGGACAAAACGGTGCTCGCCAAATACTCTCATCAGTGAAGCATGTTTAATATAAACAGTGGGATTTCTAACAATTAGGAAGGGTTTTTTTCATGTTTGTCCTTCTAAAGAAACCATATTAAAACAAAAATTTGTATGCATTTTTTTTTTTAACTCCAGGGAGCCTCTAGGTTGTAGCTATACAGAGCTGCATGCGGCTCTCCAGCCACTGATGGCTGACCCCCTGGTGGTGCATGTCTTTGGAGGTAGGAGGAAGCCGGAGTACCCGGAGGGAACCCACGCACTCACGGGGAGAACATGCAAACTCCACACAGTAAGACCCCGAGCCCCGGGATCGAACCCAAGACCTTTGTATTGTGAGGCACACGCACCAACCCCTATGTGACCGTGCTGCCCTTCAGCTTGATCACTGCAACATATTATTTTCGGATCCCCCCCATGTCCAGCATTAAAATATTGTATTTGGTACAAAATGTAGCTGCTAGACTTGACTAGGACAAGAAGGTTTGATCATATGACGCCTAAACAGGCCCACATCACTGGCTCCCGGTTTACTTAAACTGCAATTTTAAGGTTTTGTTATTTACATACAAAATACGCAACAGTCTAGCACAGAGCTGGGCAAATGTTTTGACTCGGGGTCCACATTGTGTCTGGGGGGCCAATGTGTATGTGTGTATAAATTATCTATAAACATTTAGCTGTAAAAATCTGCTGTACAGTATTTTTTTTTGGTCCCTTTTTTTCAGGAACACTAATACCAAAAGTCACAATGTCCGATATAATTCTAAAAAAGTTATGACAGACCACCTGAAAAAAACCGGAATGGAATTTTACAGTTTTTTACTGAATGGGACACCCATTCATGAAAATAAAGAGAGGGGGATTTACAATATTGACTATGAACAATAAAACACTGAATATTAACAATATATGAACATATCTTTTACCTCTTAGACCAGCTCCTCGATAGTTGTGTATCTTTTACAATCAAGCAAAACACAAAATATGAATGCAAAGGGTAATAAACACCCACAATATGATATATTATCTTTTTTATGCAGAAATTTGGGTAACACTTTAATATGGGGAACACATATTCACCATTAGTTGCTTATTAACATGCAAATTAGTAACATATTGGCTCTTAATTAGTCATTATTAAGAACTTATTAATGCCTTATTCTGCATGGCCTTATTATATAACCAGTAAGCCATTAACTAAGAGTCTTCCCTCAATAACCTCAGAATTATTGCTTATTAGTAACCCTAACCCTAACCCTTATATGTTCCCCTAGTGTTCAAATAACTCTAAATTAAGTTTGTGTTTGTCACGACCAGGTCGCATGGTGCTGTGCAGTTCGTTCTCCCGGGATGCAAACGGACGACTCCGGACAGGACTTGCAGGTAGGAACATGATTTAATCTTAAAAAACACTCAACGAAGTGCAAAACGGAAAACAAACCGACGGAACAAGGTGCCGATCGCACTTGAAGCTAAGGCTACTGCTTAGCACAGACTAAAAGACAAACAAAACTTACATAATAGTAGCGTGACGCAAACAAAGAAGCCAGGATGAGTGACCGGCAAAAGCAGGCTTAAATAGTGTCTCTCTTGAGCAACAGGTGAGCGTCCCGAACACAAGAGGCAGGTGAAAATACTAAGCAGCTATGGTAACAACTCAGAGGTGCACAAACAGGAACTACTGGAGTCCAAAACTAACTGAAAACACAAAACATGATCCAGACCACGGATCATGACAGAGTTACTTTAATAAGCAATTCATTAATGGTGAATATGTTCTCCATACTAAAGTGTTACTGAATGTGTTGTAAATAAAGTGCATTTCCTATATAATTAACATTTCATTGAGTGATGTACAAGCGACAGACAGTCGCCATCCATTGGACCAGGGGTCACCAACGCGGTGCCCGCGGGCACCAGGTAGCCCGTAAGGACCAGATGAGTAGCCCGCTGGCCTGTTCTAAAAATAGCTCAAATAGCAGCACTTACCAGTGAGCTGCCTCTATTTTTAATTTGTTTTTTATTTACTAGCAAGCTGGTCTCGCTTGGCTCGACATTTTTAATTCTAAGAGAGACAAAACTCAAATAGAATTTCAAAATCCAAGAAAATATTTTAAAGACTTGGTCTTCACTTGATTAAATAAATAAATTAATTGTTTTACTTTGCTTCTTATAACTTTCAGAAAGACAATTTTAGAGAAAAAATACAACCTTAAAAATGATTTTAGGATTTTTAAACACATACACCTTTTTACCTTTTAAATTCCTTCCTCTTCTTTCCTGACAATTTAAATCAATGTTCAAGTAAATTTATTGTTTTTATTGTAAAGAATAATCAATACATTTTAATTTAATTCTTCATTTTAGCTTCTGTTTTTTCGACGAAGAATATTTGTGAAATATTTCTTCAAACTTATTATGATTAAAATTTAAAAAAAATATTCTGGCAAATCTAGAAAATCTGTAGAATCACATTTAAATCTTATTTCAAAGTCTTTTGAATTTATTTTAAAATTTTTGTTTTGTAAAATCTAGAAGACATAATGATTTGTCTTTGTTAGAAATATAGCTTGGTCCAATTTGTTATATATTCTAACAAAGTGTAGATTGGATTTTAACCTATTTAAAACATGTCATCAAAATCCTAAAATGAATCTTAATCAGGAAAAATTACTAATGATGTTCCATAAATTATTTTTTTAATTTTTTCAAAAAGATTCGAATTAGCTAGTTTTTCTCTTCTTTTTTTCGGTTGAATTTTGAATTTTAATGAGTCGAAATTGAAGATAAACTGTTTCAAAATTTGATTGTAATTTTTTTTGTGTTTTCTCCTCTTTTAAACCGTTCAATTAAGTGTAAATATCATTAATTATTAATAATAACATAGAGTTAAAGGTAAATTGAGCAAATTGGCTATTTCTGGCAATTTATTTAAGTGTGCATCAAACTGGTAGCCCTTCGCATTAATCTGTATCCAAGAAGTAGCTCTTGGTTTCAAAAAGGTTGGTGACCCCTGCATTGGACAGTAAATCTCACAGATTTTAACAGGAATTCGGTTGAAACCAGCTTTTTAAAAACACTTAATTAGATTGTGCTCCGCTTCTTAAGAATCGGAATAACATTAGGCGGAACCTGAACTGAACTTGCTGGCCACCAGTTGAATAGCGCAAACGATGAAAAAGAGAGGACCTTCAATGGAACCTTGAGGAACACCCCTAAAGAAGTAGAACAAATGACTACTGACTGCATCTGACGTAAACAAGCTACAGCAACACCTTAGTTTAATAAAACACATGTTTGAAAAATGTGTAACCGCCATACAGGAGAGGACTTAAAGGGGTGCCTTGAGGAATCACTCAGCTATGTAAACACTGGACCCCAGTGTTCTATGTTTGCTAGCATGGTTAAAATGTCAACATGAGAATCTGTGGTCCAAGTTCCTCTACACAACGGGAACCCTCTCGTGCACGGGTGTCAAACTCAAGGCCCGAAGGCCAAATCTGGCCCGCCACATTATTTTATGTGGCCCGGAAAAACCTGGAAATAATGTGTCAATCACATGCTTAATCTTTTCTTACTAAATATATTTTTTCTTTCCCTTTTGACATTAAAAATTATGTACTGCATGCAATTGCATATCTTTTAAAATTAAATATTATCAAAATCAAAATATTATATTATCATGTATTCCAAAAATATTTGTTGTTAAAATAAAGACAAATACTGTACTTAAATATCTGCTTATCTTATGATTTCCAAACAAATTATCAATCAAATCGTAGACTGTAAAATTGACGATAGATTTTGCGGTTAAATTCCGCCGACTGAGTTTTTTACCATAAAATCTTTGGTACTGTTTTTTTGGTACTCTAGTACTGTTTTTTTTCCATATACAGTAAGACACTAAAATGTAAACAAAAAACAAGAACAAAAACATTAAAACAACAAGATTTTACGGTAAAAAAAACAAGCTGGCAGCTCTGTTGCTTGAATTTTACAGCTAAAAACAGCGGTATTGTTTCTCCATTCCATTCTATTTATTCCATGTTTTTATATGCTGTAAAAAACACACTGCTTTTACTGTAAAATTCTGGTGACTGAGCTGCCAGTTTTTAAAGTAAAATGTAAATATTTGTACATATATATAAATATATTGTTAATGTATTACATATATATATTAGGGCTGCAACAACTAATCGATTAAAATCGATTATAAAAATAGTTGGCGATTAATTTAGTCATCGATTCGTTTGATCTATGCTATGCCCATGCGCAGAGGCATATTTTTTATTTTATTTTATTATTATTATTTTTTATAAACCTTTATTTATAAACTGCAACATGTACAAACAGCCGAGAAACAATAATCAAAATAAGTATGGTGCCAGTATGCTGTTTTTTTCAATAAAATACTAGAAAGGATAGAAATGTAGTTTGTCTCTTTTATCCGATTATTAATCGATTAATCGATGTAATAATCGACAGATTAATCGATTATCAAATTAATCGTTAGTTGTAGCCCTAATATATATACATGTATATTCATATATCTGAGGGCAACCATAACTGCGATGTGGCCCTCAATGAAAACCAGTTTGACACCCCTGCTCTAGTGTGTTTAGGAATTTGGTACCAAAATGTTTGTCTCTCTTTTAAGCTAAACTCATGCCATACCAGGTGGAAGGAGCCATTTTGTATTTTTGTAGGTCATGTCTGGCACAAACAGCAACATTTCTAATAGAGTGGTACCTCATTTTAAAAAAATATACGACCCACTTTTATTAGGATTAGATTATCGGCCAAAATATTTTCATTTCCGTATACCGTCTCGGTTATTGTCCAGCCAAATGTTGTTTGTAAAAAAAATTAAAATATTTTTTTTCCGGTTTATTTTGGGTACGCACTCTATTTATGTCAAAACAGCATGGCTCCAATTTCCACATTTACAGCTTTAAAGCCACGCCGACCTCACTCTCTCAGCTTCCGTTTGCTCCAACGTTTCACCCTTCCTTTGGGCTTGCTTCTATAAACGACAGTTCATTCTCCGTATTTTCATCTTAAAAAAAGATAAGGTTGTGAATCTTAATTTGTCCAAAAATTGTCGTCTTTGTTGTCTACTACCAAGGCTGCCATGATTGGTAAACACTCGCGGTTGTTTCCGGAAGTAGGAACACACATTTGTGTTCCCGGAAGTCAGAAATGCGCTGCTATGGAAACGTAAGTGTGAGACGTTTCTGTCTCGGGTTCCTCTTGGACCACCGGGGAAGGCACAACACTCTCGGATGTGGTTTTAACAATTGTTTTAATTCCCTTACACAAGTCTCTCTTGAGCTTTTCAGCTCTTCGCACACACAATGTCTCTACTTGGCTTTTCAGCTCGTCTCACATATAATGTCTCTTGTTGGCTTTTCAGCCCTCTCCTCCAGTGTCCTTCCTTCCGTGCTTCCCGGCTTTCCCTCTCATGGTCTCTGACGCTGCTAATAAAGGAACAGGTGATTAGATAACTCGTTCCAGCTGAGCCATCCACTCACCTGTCTGCTGCTTCATGGCCGGCCCCCGCACACACCCCGCCCGCAGGGAACACACGACCACGCCCCTCTCCACATGCCTCCACCGCTAGACTCAGGCCGGGCAGCCGTCCGGCCGCGCCCACACCCCCCCACACCCCCCATAGCGGGGCGAGAGAGGAAGTCGGCCACGGCCATCTGTGCCCCCGGCCCGTGGACCACCCGGAAGTTGTAGGGCTGTAATGCCAGATACCACCGGGTGATCCGCGCGTTGGCGTCCTTCATGCGGTGGAGCCACTGGAGCGGTTTGTGGTCCGAGCAGAGACTGAAGGCACGCCCCAACAGGTAGTAGCGGAGGGCCCGACCGCCCACCGGATGGCAAGGCACTCCCTCTCCACCGTGCTGTACCTTGCCTCCCGGTCCGAGAGTTTCCGGCTGATGTACAGCACGGGGCGGTCGACGTCCCCCACCCGCTGGGACAGCACCGCAACCCAGTCCCCGGCCCGACGCGTCCGCCTGCAGACAGAAAGGGATGTCAAAGTTAGGCATGGGCCGCACCGGCTCCTCGCAGAGTGCTGTTTTTACCTTCTCAAACCCCCGCTGGCACTGCTCCGTCCACTGGACCAGTTCTGGAGCACCCTTTCGGGTGAGGTCAGTCAGTGGGCCGGTCAAGTCCGCGAACCGGGGAATGAACCGGCGGTAATAGCCCGCCAGTCCCAAAAACTCCCTCACCTCTTTTTTTGTCTTGGGGGGTGGACAGGCCGCAATTGCCGCTGTTTTATCTACCTGGGGCCGCACCTGCCCCCCCCCAAGTGGTACCCCAGGTACTGTACCTCCCTCCGGCCAACTGCGCACTTCGCCGGGTTGGCGGTGAGCCCCGCCCGCCTCAGGGACTCGAGCACCGCCCCCACCCGCCGCATGTGTTCTTCCCAGCTGCCACTCTGGATGATGACATCATCCAGGTAGGCAGCCGCGTACGCAGCGTGGGGGCGCAGCACGCGGTCCATGAGACGCTGGAACGTGGCGGGCGCCCCGAACAAGCCAAACGGAAGTGTCACGAATTGGTACAAACCTTCCGGAGTGGAGAAGGCCGTTTTTTCTCGGGACTCTGGTGACAAGGGAATCTGCCAGTAGCCCTTGGTCAAATCCAGTGTCGTAAAAAACCGAGCAGTGCCCAGCCGATCTAGGAGCTCGTCGACCCGAGGCATTGGGTACGCGTGAGATCCGTGCGACCGGGCCGCGAGGAGAACACATCCGAGTAGCGCCGCTGTAACTCAGCAACCTCCGCTCTCTGTGCCAATGTGAGCTGGTCATCACAGGACAGCTGAGGGGCCGGGCCAGAGCACGGGACCTCCGGCCCCAACTCCTCCTCCTCCTTCACTACTGTCACCATGGAAACAGGCTCCGCCTCTTTCCATGCCTTCAGCAGGTTCAGATGGTAAATCTGCGTGTCTCCGCGTCGGTCCGAGCGCAGAACCTCGTAATCGACATCACCCACTTGCCGTGTGACCTCAAAGGGTCCCTGCCACTTTGCAAGTAATTTGGAGCTTGAGGTTGGAAGCAATACAAGTACTTTTTCTCCCGGTGGGAATTGGCGTAGTTGGGCCCCCCTGTTATACGTTGGCCTCTGACGCTCTTGGGCACGGAGCAAATTCTCACGTGACAAGTGCCCCACCTTGTGGAGTTTTGCTCGCATGTCCATGACGTACTGAATTTCATTTTTGCTGGAGCTCGGACCTTCCTCACAGCTTTCCTTAATGACGTCCAGCACTCCGCGAGGCCTCCGGCCGTACAATAACTCGAAAGGTGCGAAACCAACTGAGGCCTGGGGTACCTCCCACATCGCAAACATTAGGGGGTCCAACCATTTATGCCAATTCTGTTTGTCCTCGTGCATAAATTTACGGATCATGGTTTTCAGCGTTTTGTTTAATCTCTCCACCAGCCCATCCGTTTGCGGATTGGTACACGCTGGTGCGGATCGCTTTAATTCCCAGTAACCCGTAAAGTTCCTTTATCGTGCGTGACATAAAGGACGTGCCCTGGTCAGTCAGAATCTCTTTCGGGATTCCAACTCGGGAGATGACCTGAAACAGCGCTTGCACAACACTCTTGGCAGAGATAGAGCGCAAGGGCACTGCTTCGGGATAACGCGTTGCGTAATCCACCAGGACTAACACAAAGCGGTATCCCCGTGTGCTTGGGTGAAATGGTCCGATGAGGTCCATCCCAATTCTTTCGAACGGGACCTCCATGAGCGGTAATGGGCGCAAGGGCGCCTTCGGGGTGGCCGCTGGGTTCACCAGCTGGCAGTCCGGGCAGGCAGCGCACCAACGGCGCACGTCTGCCCGGAGGCCTGGCCAATAGAATCGGACCATGACCCGATTGAGTGTTTTATCATACCCTAAGTGGCCAGACATGGGATTAAAATGCGCCGCCTGGAAAACCATTTCCCGGCGGCGTTTTGGCACCAACAACTGGGTGTGTTCCTCCCCGGTTTGAGTGTCACGGCCCACTCGGTATAATCTATCCCGAATAATTGAAAAATGGGGGAATACCCGTGCTTTCCCAGGGCGCACCAGCTGACCGTCAATATAATCCACCTGGTCCCAGGCCTCGCGCAAGGTTTCATCACAGGACTGCTCGAGGGGAAAATCCTCAGTAGGTTGCCACCGGGGGGCCGGGGGGGCCTCCCGCGAAGCCCCCGCCGTTTCCCGCTCGGCAGTACCGGATGAAGCCGCGTCGCCGCTGAGAACTGCGCGGATACTCCCCTCTCCTACTGTCCGTGAACGCACCCCTACGCATTGTGTCACCAAATGGTTGAATCCCGGCCAATTCGTCCCTAGAATTACGGGGTGCGTAAGGTGCGTGCTTACGGCAACCTTGACATTATGCTTTTGATTATTATATAAAATTTCCACTGGCACCATATGGTACTCGTGCACATCCCCATGAATACACCTAATTTTCCCCCGTGTCGCCTGCCTCAACGCCCCGGGTCAAACCAGGTTTTGGTGGATCATGGTCTGTTTTCAGCCCGAATCCACCATCGCCCGATATGTACTCCCTTGTACCCTTACCGGGACACAGTACGTCTCTCCCCGATCGGGGGCGGGTGCTGGAGGCCCGACAACCCGCATCACCTCCATTACGGAGCACTCCCGCGCCGGGAGTGCTCCGGGCCGTCCGCACCTCCAGCACACCGGCCCTGGTGTTTGAGGTGCCATCTGCAAGGGAAGCCCTTTCTCCGCAGCGCCGGTACCCTGGAATGCACACATCGGAGAGATATTATAACCCCGTGTGTCCCCCTTTGTGTGTCTCTGGGTGCGTGTGGGTGTGTGTTCTTTTTTCATGCCCGCGTGGGGAACCTGTTCCCGGGCTCCGGGTGGCTCCGCCGGGCGTGGTCGCCGCTCCAGAGGCGCCCCCTCCACCCCTCCCCATAGCGGGGCGAGTCGCCGGCGGGGTGATTGGGGTGGGCCCCTCGGCCGTCTGGGTTTCCGCCTCCCGCTGGACCGCCAGGTGTTCCTCCGCCAATTTCACCGCTGCTTTGACGTCCGGGGGGCTGTGGTACTTTACCCACGCGGAGGTCCTGGCCGGGATGGCCTCCACGAACCGCTCCAGGACGATGGCTTCCAGCATTTTTGGATCCAACCCGTTAGGCTGGAGCCAACGGGTTACTGCGTCTCTCAGCTGGAACGCCAGCACGAATGGCCGGTCCCCTGGTCCCAACTTCATGGCCCGGAACTTTCGCCAATGGTTTCCGGGGCTGCTGCCGACCCGGTCCAGTATGGCGTGGCGCAAGTTTGAATACTGCATGCGAGCGGCCGCCGGGAGACACAATGCCACTCGCTGCGCCTCCCCCACCGGGAGAGGCAGCAGTTTCACGCCCCATTCCTCCTCCGGCCACTTACATAATGTCGCCGTGGCCTCGAAGACATCGAGGAATGTCTGGGGGTCCTCCCCCTCCACCATGCGCTCCATGGAGGACATGCCTCCCGCCGCCTCTGCTCTGTCCATTAGCGCCTGCAGCACCCGTGTCTGCTGCCGGCTTGCCGTTGACACCTCGGCCAGCACTTGGCCCAGTGCCTCCAGCGGGGATGTTGTCGACATACCTTCTGTGGTCCGCCTTGTTGGGTGCCACTGTGAGACGTTTCTGTCTCGGGTTCCTCTTGGACCACCGGGGAAGGCACAACACTCTCGGATGTGGTTTTAACAATTGTTTTAATTCCCTTACACAAGTCTCTCTTGAGCTTTTCAGCTCTTCGCACACACAATGTCTCTACTTGGCTTTTCAGCTCGTCTCACATATAATGTCTCCGTGTTGGCTTTTCAGCCCTCTCCTCCAGTGTCCTTCCTTCCGTGCTTCCCGGCTTCCCCTCTCATGGTCTCTGACGCTGCTAATAAAGGAACAGGTGATTAGATAACTCGTTCCAGCTGAGCCATCCACTCACCTGTCTGCTGCTTCATGGCCGGCCCCCACACACACCCCGCCCGCAAGGAACGCGCGACCACGCCCCTCTCCACAGTAAATAAATGTGCTGAGAGAATAAGTTCCGGCATTGCTTAAAATTACCAAATACGGTAAATACTGTACAGTCGTGGTCAAAAGAGTACAAACAGTTCAAGTTTTGTTTCATCTGACCACAGAACTTTCCTCCAGAAGGTCTTATCTTTGTCCATGTGATGTCAGAAAAATTTAGCTGTTTGGCCACAATACCCAGCGATATGTTTGGAGGAGAAAAGGTGAGGCCTTTAATCCCAGGAACACCAACCCTACCGTCAAGGATGGTGGTGGTAGTATTTTGCTCTGGGCCTGTTTTGCTGCCAATGGAACTGGTGCTTCATAATGTGTCATGAGAAATGCAGATATAAATTAAATACACAGAGGACATGGGAAATTAAATGAGCTCAAATATACCTACAAACGAGGCATAATGATACAATGCGTACATAAAGCTAGCCTAAATAGCATGTTAGCATCGATTAGCTTGCAGTCATGCAGTGACCAAATATGCCTGATAAGCACTCCATATATAAAATCAATAAAGCTCACCTTTGTGCATTCACACACAGCATAAAACGTTTGGTGGACGATATGAGACAACGAAGGAGTTGCATAAAACATATCTTTCTTTGGCAGCCTCGGAGAAAGTTGTGTACATGTAAACAAACTCCGGTGAGTTCAAGGACTGCCAAAATTAGTAGGACAAAACGGCACTCGCCAAATACTCTCATCATAAAAGCATGTTTAATAAAAATAGTGGGAATTTCTAACTATTAGGGAGGTTTGTGTCATGTTTGTCCTCCTACAGCAGGGGTGTCCAAACTTTTTCCACTGAGGGCCGCACACGGAAAAATTAAAGCATGCGAGGGCCATATTGATATTTTTAATTTTCAAACCATAACAAAGTATATGGATTTTGTTTGTTTTTTACCTTTAGGGATCCCGGGGACCATAAAGGGTCTAAGTCATTAAATTGTTAAAAACAAGTCAAATTATTATTTTTTTAATTTATATAACGCTTACAGTAAATCTGTACAGTATATCAACTTCAGGTTGATATAAAGTTTAAAAAAACAAAAAGGTTTTATGCCTTTTCTGTCAAAGACAACTTAGTTTTTTATAATACAATTGAAATATGCAGTATTTCCTCCACTGCCCAAAACATTCAGAAAGCAATGTTTGATGTGAAGTAATTAGAGCCTTAAAAATATCAATAATGCAAGACACCATTGATTTCAATTCATTATTATTTTTGAATAATCACAGTGAAAAGATAAATAAAATCCCATTAAATATATTTAGGATCCAAAAGGTGCCCCACTCAGAAAGTGATACATTTTTATTATTTTTTTTAAAACTTTCAACACTTAAGTTACGAGCTCAACTTCAGATATATCTGTCGATTTTACGTTTAAACTATTATTTTGTTTGTTTTATGCTCTTTTGTCAAATAAAATGTTGATGTTTTTGTATGGCAACCACACAATATATGCAATATTTCCCACATAAAACATTTTAAAGTGAAATATTTGAAATAATTGGAGCCTTGAATAGGTCAATAATTCATTATAACATTGATTTTTTTTTTTTTTTGGAGCAATGGCAAAAAAAGAAAAAAGAAAAAACAAAGATAGACAAAAGAAAGAAAAAAAGCCTGCATGGTAGCTTTGTGTCAACATTGCAACTTTGTCTAATTAGATTTCACCTCATTCCACTTTTTTAAATATTTTTTTAATTTTTGCAATAGCATTTCCAGAATGTGTGGCGGGCATGTAAACAATTAGCTGCGGGCTGCAAATGGCCTCCCGGGCCGCACTTTGGACACCCCTGTCCTACAGGAACCATTTTAAACAAAAATATATTTTTTCCTGCCCATCGTTTTCTATTTTCATACATTTTTGAAAGAGCCGCATGTTGCAGACCCCCGCACTAATGTATGGATGACGTGTATACACAAGCCTAATGGTTTTGTATTCTCTTCCAGTGGTCCCTCGCGGCACCTCAAAGTGTCCCGGGGGCATGTGAGGGTCCAAACCCTCCGTCCTCATGTTAAAAGCCTGTTCCTGCACATACGTTTAGTCAGTATGTGCTCACGCCCACAGATACAAGCACACAAATGCCATTGTGTCGTGAAAGGGGAGCCCTTTGACGGTTCCATTATGAAGCCTACACAGGCCAATTACCTTTTTTTTTTTTTTTTTTTTTTTAAAGGGAATGTCTGGCCTCCCCCTGACTGCCCTCCTTTCATCCCCAGCATCCCTCCATGCGTCACTCACACAGATCAGGTATATAACGTTTCCACCCGGCTCGGTAGTTGCTGCAAAATGTTTCCTGTCTTTGGCTCGCGCTGATGACTCGCAGATCGTTTCTCTTCTCGTCATCTTCCCTCATAGCTGATTGTTTGGGGCGATACGGCGAAACGACTTAACAACTGAGGTCGGTTGACAGAAAGTCAAAGGGGGTAAAAGTCTAAAAAGTAGGAAAATATGGATAATAGAGCGAGCGAGAGCATGACCGAGGTCTCCATTGGTGGTTTGTTTGATCAGGGAAGAGCAGGAGTCCCCCACCTTCCTGCAGCCCCAGTCACCCATGCCGATTCATCCAAATGGATACCAGAACACCCCATAGAAGCTCTAGTACAGCTAGCGCCATACATCACATAACACAAGCCAGACTCGTGTAATCACACACACCTCAGTGCCCATCCAATCAATCCGTCGGTAATTTCTCAAACTATCATGATCAGGCGACTGGATAGAACAAATTGCCAGACGCTATATTATTGCTGTGTAACGTCTACTTAAAGTGTTATTGGCGTCTATAAATTGTAAACTCTGCACAGCGTCAAATTCCCTGCATGATAACACATACTAAACTGCAATTAAAGACCACCAGTAAAAGTGCAAAACCCAAAACCAGTGAAGTTGTCACGTGGTGTAAATGGTAAATACAAACAGAATACAATGATTTGCAAATCCTTATATTCAATTGAATTGACTGCAAAGACAAGATATTTAACGTTCAAACTGGTAAACTTTGTTGTTTTTTGCAAATATGCCTGCAACATGTTTCAAAAAAAGCTGGCACAGGTGGCAAAAAAGACTGAGAAAGTTGAGGAATGATCATCAAACACTTATTTGGAACATCCCACAGGTGAACAGACTAATTGGAAACAGGTGGGTGCCATGAATGGGTATAAAAGCAGCTTCCATGAAATGCTAAGTCATTCACAAAACAAGGATGGGGCGAGGGTCACCACTTGGTGAACAAATGCGTGAGCAAATTGTCGAACAGTTTAGGAACAACATTTCTCAACGAGCTATTGCAAGGAATTTAGGGATTTCACCATCCACGGTCCGGAATATCATCAAAAGGTTCAGAGAATCTGGAGAAATCACTGCACGTAAGCGATGATATTACGGACCTTCGATTCCTCAGGCGGTACTGCATCAAAAAGCGACATCAGTGTGTAAAGGATATCACTACATGGGCTCGGGAGCACTTCAGAAAACGACTGTCAGTAACTACAGTTGGTCGCTACATCTGTAAGTGTATTGTAAGTGCAAGTTAATACTCTACTATGCAAAGCCAAAGCCATTCATCAACAACACCCAGAAACGCCGCCGGCTTCGCTGGGCCCGAGCTCATCCAAGATGGACTGATACAAGGTGGAAAAGTGTTCTGTGGTCTGACGACGTCCACAAACTGGAACAAAGAGGAAAAGAACCATCCGGACTGTTATAGGGTCAAAGTTCAAAAGCCAGCATCTGTGATGGTATGGGGGTGTATTAGTGCCCAAGGCATGGGTAACTTACACATCTGTGAAGGCACCATTAATGCTGAAAGGTACATACAGGTTTTGGAACAACATATGTTGCCATTTAAGCAACGTCGCTACCATGGACGCCCCTGCTTATTTCAGCAAGACAATGCCAAGCCACGTGTTACAACAGCTTGGCTTCATAGTAAAAGAGTGCGGGTACTAGACTGGCCTGCCTGTAGTCCAGACCTGTCTCCCATTAAAAATGTGTGGCGCAATATGAAGCCTAAAATACCACATCGGAGACCCCTGACTGTTAAACAACTTAAGCTGTACATCAAGCAAGAATGGGAAAGAATTCCAGCATTAAAACAAGTGAGAGTGAGTGTAGAGTTTGAGCAGAAAATGCTGTATTGCTGTTCTCTTCTTGGGTGTTCCAGTCGTTCAAATAGAGAGATAGGAAATAGCTTTCATAGAGTCCCGAAATAAGTGGTTCATGAAGGTAATAAAGTCAGGGGGAAAAAAGCGAAGGTGCGTCAAAGGAAATGGCTCTTAAAAAATATCACTTTAATCATCTTGTGGAATACAATCGGACCACTTGTGTCTGCAGCGATCACTTTGGAAAATGCTTGTTTGAGCATTCGATTTGTTTGAAAAACTTTCTGCGATTTAATCGAGTTCATTCTCTACTATATTAGTAGTTTGATCGCAGAATTAAAATGAAAAGGACAAGAGATCACATTAGTTTGTGTTCTTTTGTGGTTGCTATGCCTAAATATAACTACAAAGACCTGGTTTTGCAAATAAACTAACGTCATGTTAAGTCCTAGTGATAAATATTGTGATAGTTGGTCCAACCCACTATATTTTCACTGTCCATTTTCATAACAGAAACTAAAGTTTTGTTGTTGTGCAGGAAAGCCAAGTGCTTTATTCGACACTGATGACCACATTATAGCGTCTTTGGTGATATTTGTTAGCATCAAGAAAATATTCTAATTATTAATAAACAAGATGAATAAATCTCTTGTAAACTCAACAGCATATACTCAATCTTGATGTCGCGAGCAAACATTGCTGAACAACAGGGACATTTATAGTTAAATAATGACACAACATATGAACTTCACAGCATAAAAAGAACTACAGACATGAACTGTAAATGAGACTAATATTTGTAGTAGGAAATCAACTGCGAACAAACTTATCTTGTTTCTCATTAGCGTCAAGATTAAAGCAGCACTCGTTGTGTCAATCAAATATGTTACTTACCGATGCACGAATAAGTCCAACTTTGTCTTTTACCTATTTACTTTGTGGACCCCTCAGATGTAAAGACATGATGTGCTGCCCATCTTTTTTTTAGTTTACATTTGATTATTAGCAATCCGGGGAAGGTGTTAGTTTAGGGTTGTAGCTGCCTGGAGGTGAACTTTTATTGCGGTTTTGAAGGAGGATAGAGATGCCCTTTCTTTTATACCTGTTGGGAGCGCATTCCACATTGATGTGGCATAGAAAGAGAATGAGTTAAGACCTTTGTTAGTTCGGAATCTGGGTTTAACGTGGTTAGTGGAGCTCCCCCTGGTGTTGTGGTTATGGCGGTCATTTACGTTAAGGAAGTAGTTTGACATGTACTTCGTATCAGGGAGGTGTAGTGGATTTTATAGACTAGGCTCAGTGCAAGTTGTTTAACTCTGTCCACCTTGAGCCAGCCCACTTTAGAGAAGTGGGTAGGAGTGAGGTGGGATCTGAGGTGGAGGTCTAGAAGTAACCTGACTAGCTTGTTCTGAGATGTTTGGAGTTTAGATTTGAGGGTTTTGGAGGTGCTAGGGTACAAGGAGGTGCATGCGTAATCGAAAAAGGGTTGAACGAGAGTTCCCGCCAGAATCCTCAAGGTGCTTTTGTTGACCAGAGAGGAGATTCTGTAGAGAAATCTCGTTCGTTCGTTAACCTTTCTGATTACCTTGGTTGCCATTTTATCACAGGAAAGGTTAGCCTCTAGAATGGAACCTAGGTAGGTGACCTCATCTTTCCTGGTGATAACAATGTCACCCACTTTTATGTTGAAGTCATTGACTTTCTTAAGGTTGATGTGGGACCCAAACAGGATGGATTCTGTTTTACCCAAGTGTATGGATAGCTTGTTGTCAGCGAGCCAGGTGCAAGTTCTACAGAGCTCAGCACTGAGGATTTTCTCCACCTGTGACTTGTCCTTGCCGGATACCAGCAGGGCAGAGTCATCCGCAAACAAGAACAATTCACAGTCGCATGCCGATGACATGTCGTTTATGTATATATGAACAGTAAAGGTCCCAATATACTGCCTTGGGGGACTCCACAGCTCACCGAGAGGGGGGTTGGGGGGGGGACACGGTGCCGTTCACCTCTACCACCTGCTCCCTCTCCTCCAAGTAAGATTGCATCCAGCTCCATGAGGTTTTGTTAAATCCGATTGCTCTGAGCTTATCCATCAGTATAGCGTGGTTAACGGTGTCAAAGGCCTTCTGAAGGTCCAGCATGACCATGCCGCAGTATTTGCCCGCATCCACCTCATGTTTGATGTGGTCGGTCAGATAGAGAAGACATGTGTCAGTGGAGTGGTTAGTTCTGAATACCGTGAGTGTCAAATGAAGTGAAGTTGTGGCGAGCAGTAACGTCTCGGTGATGATAAATGGTTAAAATTCTTCAAAAAATATTGTTCTTAAGAGCATATGAATCCACTCCATCCAATTGTAAATATTTTTTTCATGATCGCTTACATATTTGCCTCTAAACATTTGAAAATATGCCTAAATCTGCACTCATGCAGGCAAATAAATGTAGCCTCTGAGACCCTAGAGTCTAGGGTCCCCAAACGTTTTGACCCGGGGGCCGCCTTGGGTTAAAAAAAATTGGCCAAGGGCCGGGCTATATATATATATATACACTACCGTTCAAAAGTTTGGGGTCACATTAAAATGTCCTTATTTTTGAGGGAAAAGCACTGTACTTTTCAATGAAGATAACTTTAAACTAGTCTTAACTTGAAAGAAATACACTCTATACATTGCTAATGTGGTAAATGACTATTCTAGCTGCAAATGTCTGGTTTTTGGTGCAATATCTACATAGGTGTATAGAGGTCCATTTCCAGCAACTATCACTCCAGTGTTCTAATGGTACAATGTGTTTGCTCATTGGCTCAGAAGGCTAATTGATGATTAGAAAACCCTTGTGCAATCATGTTCACACATCTGAAAACAGTTTAGCTTGTTACAGAAGCTACAAAACTGACCTTCCTTTGAGCAGATTGAGTTTCTGGAGCATCACATTTGTGGGGTCAATTAAACGCTCAAAATGGCCAGAAAAAGAGAACTTTCATCTGAAACTCGACAGTCTATTCTTGTTCTTAGAAATGAAGGCTATTCCACAAAATTGTTTGGGTGACCCCAAACTTTTGAACGGTAGTGTATATATATATATATATATATATATATATATATATATATATATATATATATATATATATATATATATATATATATATATATATATATATATATATATATATATATATATATATATATACATATATACAGTACAGGCCAAAAGTTTGGACACACCTTCTCCTCATTCAATGCGTTTTCTTTATTTTCATGACTGTTTACATTGTAGATTGTCACTGAAGGCACCAAAAAAGGTGAAATAACTGAAAACATGTTTTATATTCTAGTTTCTTCGATGAGCTTCAAGAGGTAGTCACCTGAAATGTTTTTCACTCCCCAGGTGTGCTCATCGAGAGAATGCCAAGAGTGTGCAAAGCAGTAATCAGAGCAAAGGGTGGCTATTTTGAAGAAACTACAATATAAAACATGTTTTCAGTGATTTCACCTTTTTTTGTTAAGTACATAACTCCACATGTGTTCATTCATAGTTTTGATGCCTTCAGTGACAATCTACAATGTAAATAGTCATGAAAATAAAGAACGTTTGGCCTGTACTGTATATACAGTATATATTTATATACTCACAGATTAGACAAACTGCCTTCTCCTTGCACTGAACAAAAAAAAAAGTCATATGTCCACTGATGTTTAAAAACTCTACACTCGGAATCTATTTTACATTTCCCCAACGATTTCGCCATTTTTTTTTCCTCATGCACTAATTGACTGAAAGCGCGACACTGCGGCGCGAGCGTGATGACGTCACCTTATCGATGGGAAAATGCATTTTTAGACAATAATAATAATAATAAGCGGCTAAGAGACCTCGAGAGTAACAAGCAGTAGAACATGGATTGATGGATGTGCTAGAAAAGACAGATAATAAAAAAAAAATAATAAAATAAAAAATAAAATAAAATACATTTTACCTTGGATTTCCCACTGGCCGATTTTGGACGCTGGCGGTCCGTACGTGGCCCGCGGGCCGTAGTTTGTGGACCACTGCCTGAAACCAAAAAGTGGCACGAGGTCACGTGATTGCAACCCACCTATTGCCTAGGCAGCGATACAACAAAGTAGTGATGAGACAGTATCAGCTGTATATTCCATGAAGGAGAGTTGGTTTATTAAGTGTTTATTTACAAATTAGCATCGCAAACATATTTGCGAGTCTGTGTGAATGGTGTTAAAGTTAAAAAAATGGTTATGTGTATACATAATGAGTGACACTTCCAGGAGCGTTGGAGTGGGGGGTCAATGGGGGATGTTGTACTGGGGCCCTGATCACAGTGGGGGCCCCTGAGGTTTTGTAAAGTTGGAAAATGTTTTTTACTGCCATTTAATAAACTATTTATAACTATACAAAATACACTATATTGCCAAAAGTATTTGGCCACCCATCCAAATGATGAGAATCAGGTGCCCTAATCACTTGGCCCGGTGTATAAAATCAATCACTCAGGCATGGAGACTGTTTCTACAAACATTTTAAAAGAATGGGCCGCTCTCAGTGATTTCCAGCGTGGAGCTGTCATAGGATGCCACCTGGGCAACAAATCCAGTCGTGAAATGTCCTCGCTTCTAAATATTCCAAAGTCAACTTTGTTATAAGAAAAGTGAAGAGTTTGGGAACAACAGCAAGTCAGCCACCAAGTGGTAGGCCACGTAAACTGACAGAGAGGGGTCGGCGGATGCTAAAGCGCATAGTGCAGGGGTGTCCAAAGTGCGGCCCGGGGGCCATGTGCGGCCCGCAGCTAATTGTTTACCGGCCCGCCACACATTCTGGAAATACTATTGTAAAAATAAAAAATAACATTAAAAAAAGTGGAATGAGGTGAAACCTAACGAGAAAAAGTTGCAATGTTGACACAAAAGCTGCCATGCAGGCTGTTTTTTTTCCTTTTGTCTTTCTTCATTTTTCTTTTTTTGCCATTGCTCCAAAAAAAAAATAATGACAAAAAATTCATGTTATAATGAATTATTTTCAGGGCTCCAGTTACTTCAAATATTTCACTTTAAAATGTTTTATGTGGTAAATATTGCATATATTGTGCAGTAGCCATATAAAAACATCAAAGTTTTCTTTGACAAAAGCGCATAAAACAAACAAAATAATAGTTCCAGCATAAAATGGACAGATATATCTGAAGTTGATCTCGTAACTTAAGTGTTGAAAGTAAAAGAAAAACATAATAAAAACGTATCACTTTATGAGTGGGGCACCTTTTGGATCCCAAATGTATTTAGTGCTTTTTTTATTTATATTTTCACTCTGATTACTCAAAAATATGAAATTATTAAAATCAATTGTGTCCTGCGTTATTGATCTTTTAGGGCTCTAATTACTAAATACTGCATATTTCAGTTTTACTATAAAAAAAACTAAGTTGTTTTTGACAGAAAAGCCATAAAACATTTTTTTTTAATTTGTATTACTTTATATCAACTTGAAGTTGACAGAGATTTACTGTAAGCATTAATAATTTAAAAAATAATAATAATCTGACTTATTTTTAACATTTTAATGACTGAGACCCTTTATGGTACCCGGGACCCCTAAAGGTAAAATCAATAAAAAATGCATATATTTTGTTATGGTTTGAAAATGAAAAATATCAAAATGGCCCCCACATGCATTAATTTTTCCGTGTGCGGCCCTCAGTGGAAAAAGTTTGGACACCCCTGGCATAGTGCAAAGACTTTCTGCACAGTCAGTTGCTACAGAGCTCCAAACTTCATGTGACCTTCCAATTAGCCCATGTACAGTACGCAGAGAGCTTCATGGAATGGGTTTCCATGGCCGAGCGTCTACATCTAAGCCATACATCACCAAGTCCAATGCAAAGCGTGGGATGCAGTGGTGTAAAGCACGTCGCCATTGGACTCTAGAGCAGTGGAGACGCCTTCTCTGGAGTGATGAATCACGCTTTTCCATCTGGCAATCTGATGGACAAGTCTGGGTTTGGAGGTTGCCAGGAGAACGCTACATTTTGGACTGCATTGTGCAGAGTGTGAAATTTGGTGGAGGAGGAATTATGGTGTGGGGTTGGTTTTTCAGGAGTTGGGCTTGGCCCCTTAGTTCCAGTGAAAGGAACTTTGAATGCTCCAGGATACCAAAACATTTTGGACAATTCCATGGGGTGGCACTTCAAGTTCATATGTGAGTAAAGGCATGTGGCCAAATACTTTTGGCAATATAGTGTATTTCATAAATGTTAATATGAAATTGATATAGTTGTGATTAAGAATGTCAAATGTCTGGAATAAGGACAGGTGATGGAAGGAAGGTAAACATAAAACAAATGTATGTGTGGCAGCATAGGAGAAAGTTACGTATAGTTTCTCTTTTGCATTTCATTGCCCAAATCTTCGGTGCATTCGAGGACCTTCGATGAAAGTTACAAACAAAGTTGTCACTAGGTTTTCAAAACAGAGTAACTTCTAGGAGATGGACTAACAAAATCGTAATAATAACTACTGATTTGTTGTATCCACTGATAATAATCTTATGTGGACTGTATCAGCTAATCTCTAGTTTGCACCCAGAAGTAAAGGGAAACGTGACAGATTTATAACCATGTATAAGTGAATAGGTTATACGGTTATTGAAAATGCATATTATGGCTATTCTATGTTGAATTTGTTGACACAAAATGTACAGCACAGGCCAAAAGTTTGGACACACCTTCTCATTCACAGCACAACTGATGGTCCCAACGCCATTGATAAAGCAATAAATTCCACTAATCAACCCTGAAAAGGCACACCTGTGAAGTCAAAACCATTTCAAGTGACTACCTCTTGAAACTCATGGAGAGAATGCCAAGAGTGTGCAAAGCAGGAATCCGAGCAAAGGGTGGCTATTTGAACAAATTAGAATATAAAACATGTTTAAGTACATAACTCCACATGTGTTCATTCCTAGTTTTGATGCCTTCAGTGACAATCTACAGTGGAAATAGTCATGAAAATAAAGAAAGTGAAGAAGAAGGTGTGTCGAAACTTTTGGCCTGTACTGTATATATATATATATATATATATATATATATATATATATATATATATATATATATATATATATATATATATATATATATATATATATATTTATATATAGAGGGGGTTTGTTCAGGGTTGGGCAGCAGGATGGTACAGGGTTTAGTGTGTGTGCCTCACAATAAGAAGGTCCTGGGTGCGATTCCCGGGCTCCGGGTCTTTCTGTGTGGAGTTTGCATGTTCTCCCCGTGACTGCGTGGGTTCCCTCCTGGTACTCCGGCTTCCTCCCATCTCCAAAGACATGCACCTGGGGATAGGTTGATTGGCAACACTAAATTGCCCCTAGTGTGTGAATGTTGTCTGTCTATCTGGGTTGGCCCTGTGATGAGGTGGCGACTTGTCCAGGGTGTCCACAGTTTCCAAAAACAATTTGAAATGTGGACTTGTCAGACCACAGAACACTTTTCCACTTTGCATCAGTCCATCGTAGATGAGCTCGGGCCCAGCGAAGCCAGCGGCGTTTCTGGGTGTTGTTGATATATGGCTTTGGCTTTGCATAGTAGAGTTTTAACTTGCACTTAGAGATGTAGCAATAAACTGTAGTTACTGACAGTGGTATTCTGAAGTGTTCCTGAGCCCATGTGGTGATGTGGACTCGTCAGAGTTTTGTAAATATGTTAATCCCATCTTTAAAAAGACAGAAACCTAATGAAGTTGTTTTGTACATTTGGCTGGTTTTCCACCGAGTCTATGCAATATTTCATGTTTTAATCCATGTAAACATACCAAGGGTATGTGAATGGGGTGGCGACGTTGGGTGGAGGGTGGAATGGAGTCTTTAGGAGTCTTGTGTATGGGGGCCCAGAATTTGGTGCTCCGCCCCTGGTTATGTCTATAGCTTCAAAGGACAGTGGTGCAGATGCCAAAACAGTATGGGAGTTTCTCTTTCTTTGCCTACACTGTGTGTGTGTGTGTGTGTGTGTGTGTGTGTGTGTGTGTGTGTGTGTGTGTGTGTGTGTGTGTGTGTGTGTGTGTGTGTGTGTGTGTGTGTGTGTGTGTGTGTGTGCTCTTGTATTTCTACCCTTCTTGAGACATCAACAAGGAAAAGTAGCGTCGATATGAGGACCGGTGAACAAGTTAGGACATAAATCATGGTCCAAATACGGAAAACCATTGCATCTAATAGAGAATGTCTCATTCGCACCCCTGGTGGTGAAATCTATCAAAATGAGGGTGGTCCCAAAACGTTTTTAAAAGTGTTTAGGTTTTAAAAGTGATCCCCCTCTGGTCAATAGGGTTGGGTATCGTTTGAATTAGAACGATTCCGATTCCGATTCTGATTCTTTGTTTCGATTCCGATTCCTGGCGATTCTCGATTCCGATTCTTCTTGTACCATGCCGGGATCAATGTGTTTGACAGGTAGTCCCTGGAAGGTGGTTTTTATTTTGGGTTGAGAGTTTTCACCGTATCCCTGCAAACATAAACAAACATGTAATGTTGCTGTTACTGTTTAGCCCAGTATCAATTAGCTTAGCTCTAACGTTATTGCTTAACTAACCTAAATGTCGGAGATTCCACCTCTGAAAAGGGATGCAGTCTTTTGACTATGTGTGCAGTGACCTTTCTGTGGCACTCTTCCGTCTGTGGCACCGACATCTTCCCCATTGCCGCTACGGTGAACGGAGTACGCTGAGCACATCGCGGAGCCTGGCTAGCAGGTTGTAAATTGTCTATGAAAAAATATGCGGGCTAATTTGTTAGCTGCCTCGACGTTGGCGCAAAACACATTATTTATTGCATATATATTGTTTTACTTACCGGATTCGGACTGCAATGCAGTCACTGAGGTGCTAGGCTGGGCGTCAAAGCCAGAGGAAGAGGCACAGGAGGACAGTCGGCGCAGCGCGTCGAAGACGGGACACGCATTTATTTGTACTCGGAGGTACTTCATCATGTTCGACGTGCACCCTCCTAAGCACGAAACAGTCCTGTCGCACGTGTTACATTTCGCCAATATTTCATTTTTTTTAGTAAAATAAAGCCACACTTCGACCGCCGACGCCCACTATCCATGCTTGACTGACTCGCTCGGCTACATAGGCTCGGCTATGCTAACACTTCCGGCGGTGGGCGCTTCTTCGTTGGTGTTTAGCGGCTTCTTCTTCCGGTCGGCGGACTTATTCTTTTTTTCCGGTCGGCGGACTGGGTATCGAAAATAGGATTTAAAATTTAAACTTTTGAACGATTCTGGGAGAATCGGAAAGTTAGTCCCGGTTCCAATCGATACTCGATACCCAACCCTACTGGTCAACATATGAAATAACAAGTGTGTGTAAAATTTTGAAGTGATCCCCCTCTGGCCAACATATGTAATAACAAGTGTGTGTAAGGAATTGAAATGTGCCCCTTTTGGCCAAAATTAATTAAAAAAAATTAATAAATATGTATATCGAGACATACTGTAATAACTTGAAGTAAATAATGAAAACCAATTACAAACAAAAAATAAAAAAATTAACTAAAAGCTTACCTTTTTTATATGTGCATAGTATGTATATATTATTAATGTTGTAAATACAATTCTTTATATATCTAGAAAGGGTGGTCTTAAAGAGGTAGGCATTTTTCGGAGGTCTCAAGAAGGTAACAGATACAACAATGTGTGGTGTGTGTGTGTGTGTGTGTGTGTGTGTGTGTGTGTGTGTGTGTGTGTGTGTGTGTGTGTGTGTGTGTGTGTTCTTGTATTTCTACCCTTCTTGAGACATCAACAAGGAAAAGTACCGTCCATATGAGGACTGGTGAACAAGTTAGGACATAAATCATGGTCCTAATACGGAAAAGCATTGCATCTAATAGAGAATGTCTCATTTGCACCCCTGGTGGTGAAATCTATTAAAATTAGGGTGGTCCCAAAAAGGAGGGATTTTTAAAATTGACTGTGTGTCGGTTTTAAAAGTGCTACCCCTCTGGTCAACATATGAAATAACAAGTGTGTGTAAAAAAAATTGAAGTGATCCCCATCTGGCCAACATATGTAATTGTCATGTCTGTGTTCATGTTTTTGTTTGGCCATGTGCTGTTTTGTTTTTTGGACACTTCCTTAGTTCCTGGTTTCACTTCCTGGTTTTGTTTGTCACCATAGCAACCATTAGTTTCACCTGTTCCACGTTTGGACTCACACACACCTGTCTCACGTTTTCACAGTCATGTCATGCACCTGTTCACAGTTAGTCACGCACCTGTTTTCACTTTTCATGTCACTATATAGGCTTTTCTGTTTCTGTTGTTCGTCCTGGCGACATCACCCATTCATGCCATGTTCACAGTTCCTTGTCACGTTAGTTCTTGTCTCATCTCTTGTCACGTAAGTTTTTGTTTGTTTAATGTTCATAGTTCTCCGCCATTGTGCGCGCCTTTTGTTTTGTCTAGTCAAGTTTTTTACCTCCGCTGTGAGCGCCTTTTGTTTGTACCTTTTGTTTGAGTTTATAGTAATAATTAAACTATGTCTTTACCTGCACGCCACGTCCGTTCCATTTCTTTTGCACCACGGGAGAGCAAACCTCGCCATAGACCAAGTTATGACAGATGTCGCCAGCACGAGAGCTCTCCCGCAAAAAAATGGGACAATTTTGACGAGGTAACGTGGGAGGTCCTGCGCGCCATGGAAGCCGAGACACTCCGCCATTCCCCCATGGAGCGCAGGGATCTCATGTGGGGTCCGACCGGCAAACTGGTGCCGATCAGCTCCCTTTGGTCCGAGGATGGCGCTGCGTCACCGCAGTCCCGGAAGCGCCGCTCCCAACGAAGGACGTCAGGGAGGGCTTCCACAAGCATTGGAAAGGACGCATCGTTCCCGCAAGCTCCTCCCCCTCCGGGCGGAAACGAGCTGCAGCCAGCCCGGCTTCCCCAGGACGACGTCACGCCGCTGCCAGTGGGTGACGTCATGGATTTTTTTCCCCTGAACTCTTTTTCTTGTCAGCCACATCCAACCAAAGACTCTAAATCCATGATTAAATATTACCAAGACATGTTTTTAGAAATCAGATCCTGTCAATCACAGTCACCCAATTTTCATGCCCCGCCCCCCAGGACTCATGCCACGCCCAAGTCAGAAATTTTTTTTTCACCCACAAAAGCCCAGGTGGGGGGGAACGAAAGACCTTTTGGACAATTTAGAGGGGAGGATTCTGCCCTCCTCCTGAACCCCCTCCGCCCACCCCAAAAGACGGTTCCAGACCGCGGGGAGCGCGTCTGGGATCCGCTCCTTGAGGGGGGGGCTAGGGCTGGGAATTGTTCAGGTGGGGTGGGTCAGCATCGTCACGCCAAGCCACAGCCTCCAGCACGACCACCACCACCTGTCTTTCGACCTGCCAAGCCACAGCCACCAGCACGACCCCCACCACCAGTCTTTCGTCACGCCAAGCCACAGCCACCAGCACGACCACCACCACCAGTTTTTCGACCATGCCAAGATCCACCTGCTCCACGCCCAGCTCCACGCCAAGCGCCACCAGTACCTGCTCCACGCCAAGCGCCACCAGTACCTGCTCCACGCCAAGCGCCGCCAGTACCTGCTCCACGCCAAGCGCCGCCAGTACCTGCTCGACGCCAAGAGCCACCCGTCGCAGCGCCACGGCTGGCACCCGTCGCAGCACCACGGCTGGCACCCGTCGCAGCACCACGGCTGGCACCCGTCGCAGCACCACGGCTGGCACCCGTCGCAGCACCACGGCTGGCACCCGTCGCAGCACCAGCTCCACCACGCCAAGACCCACCACGCCGAGCTCCGGTACCAGCTCCACGACGGCAAGCTCCGGTACCAGCTCCACGACGGCAAGCTCCGGTACCAGCTCCACGACGGCAAGCTCCGGTACCAGGTCCACACCAAGACCAAGACCCACGCCAAGACCAAGACCCCCCACGCCAAGACCAAGACCCCAGTCAAGACCAAGACCCCCCACGCCAAGACCAAGACCCCAGCCAAGACCAAGACCAAGACCCAAGCCAAGACCAAGACCAAGACCCCCGCCAAGACCAAGACCAAGACCCCCGCCAAGACCAAGACCAAGACCCCCCACGCCAAGACCAAGACCAAGACCCCCGCCAAGACCAAGACCCCCACCAAGACCAAGACCAAGACCAAGACCCCCCACGCCAAGACCAAGACCAAGACCCCAGTCAAGACCAAGACCCCCCACGCCAAGACCAAGACCCCAGCCAAGACCAAGACCAAGACCCAAGCCAAGACCAAGACCAAGACCCCCGCCAAGACCAAGACCAAGACCCCCGCCAAGTCCAAGACCAAGACCAACCACGCCAAGTCCAAGTCCAAGACCAACCACGCCAAGTCCAAGTCCAAGACCAACCACGCCAAGTCCAAGACCAAGACCCACGCTGCCAAGACCATGACCCACGCTGCCAAGACCAAGACCGCCAAGGCCAAGACCACCCACGCCAAGCTTCGCCGCCTGACGCACCACGCCAAGCTTCGCCGCCTGACGCACCACGCCAAGCTTCGCCGCCTGACGCACCACGCCAAGCTTCGCCGCCTGCCACGACAACGCGCCCACCTCCTCGTCGGCCAAGGATGTGGCCATTCCATGGGCGTCCGCCACGCCAGGTGCGCCGACCTCCTCGTCTGCCACGAATGTGGCCATTCCCAGGTCGCCCACCTCGTCAGGTTCAGCGGCGGTCTACCCGCCGCCGCCACCTGACTCTGCCCCGGTGGATTCGGGGACACCTGGTCTGGCGACCCACCGCCATGTCCCCCTCCCCCCCTCCCATGACTCTTGATCCTGTTTTTTGTTTTTGGACATCTGGGATCTGTCCGTAAGGGGGGGGTTCTGTCATGTCTGTGTTCATGTTTTTGTTTGGCCATGTGCTGTTTTGTTTTTTGGACACTTCCTTAGTTCCTGGTTTCACTTCCTGGTTTTGTTTGTCACCATAGCAACCATTAGTTTCACCTGTTCCACGTTTGGACTCACACACACCTGTCTCACGTTTTCACAGTCATGTCATGCACCTGTTCACAGTTAGTCACGCACCTGTTTTCACTTTTCATGTCACTATATAGGCTTTTCTGTTTCTGTTGTTCGTCCTGGCGACATCACCCATTCATGCCATGTTCACAGTTCCTTGTCACGTTAGTTCTTGTCTCATCTCTTGTCACGTAAGTTTTTGTTTGTTTAATGTTCATAGTTCTCCGCCATTGTGCGCGCCTTTTGTTTTGTCTAGTCAAGTTTTTTACCTCCGCTGTGAGCGCCTTTTGTTTGTACCTTTTGTTTGAGTTTATAGTAATAATTAAACTATGTCTTTACCTGCACGCCACGTCCGTTCCATTTCTTTTGCACCACGGGAGAGCAAACCTCGCCATAGACCAAGTTATGACAGTAATAACAAGTGTGTGTAAGACTTTGAAATGTGCCCTCTTTGCCCAAAATAATAAAAATAAATAAATAAATATGTACATAGAGACATACTGTAATAACCTGAAGTAAATGATGAAAACCAATTACAAACAAAAAATAAAAATTAACTAAAAGCTTACCTTTTTATATTTGCATAGTTTGTATATATTGTTAATGTTGTACATACAAATCTTTATATATCTAGAAAGGGTGGTCCTAAAGAGGTAGGCCTTTTTTGGAGGTCTCAAGAAGGTAAGAAATACAAGATTGTGTGTGTGTGTGTGTGTGTGTTTGTGTGTGTGTGTGTGTGTGTGTGTGTGTGTGTTTGCCAGATCAAAGGGCAGCGGTAAAGACACCAGAGCGGCAGGGATCGGAGCATCCCCACAGCGGTGTAGCGACACACAACCAGACAGCAACACAAAACACAACAATAACAGAGAATATCATGCCTCTTCCTTGTGCGCGTAACCCGGGCAACCCTGGCACGGAGCGGTACCCCATCTCCTCCGCCCCTGCTGCCGCCTCTTCCCCGTCCACAGGATCCTTTAGGCCCCGTCCAGCCGCATGTCAAGTTCGCCCTCCCTCCTCTACAAGCTGCTTCCCAGCAGGCCCTTGACTGGAATTGGCGCGCCCCGGAGGCTAAAGGGGGCCTTCCGCGCCACAGAACCCACCCCAAAGTGGGTTTAGCCTGCGTGGGGTACGTCTCAATCAGCAGGGGCACGGCCCAAAGAGGCCCCGCTTTTTTCCATTCCTTCGCCATCTTAGCACCACCTCTCACTGGCATGGGCGCCTCCATCGCCTCCCACTGACTGGCGCACTTGAGGCGGGGGGTCTTTACCCCCCAAATGTCTTTTCATTTCCCCTACTGTCCTCTAGTGAATGCAGTGAATTGCGCTCTCTGTGAAAATGAGGAGCAAGGAAACAATGCCAGGCTGAATAAACACTTTGACGAGTCGGCGGCTGGCGAGGAGGACAGACGGCGGAGGGACTTAGCAGGGATGCTGATGGCTTCATACGAGTGAGTGGAAGAAAGTGTTCCTTCGCTCACACATCCACTTTTCTCACCCCTTCTGGTCGAGGACATAAGCAGGAGACGGAGGAAGAAGGACGAGAACGAGGGGTGACGTTATCACAGCGGGAGGCGAGGACGGGAGCGGAGGCAGTGATGATCCCGTCCGTCTCCTCTCATTACTAGTTCATTCATGCCTGGCTTCACTCACGTCTGTTTGATCTCTTCATGTTTGGCCTTTTTGTCACTGCCACGCAAAGTCAAATCGAGTTTGACTGCAAGTTGAACTGATTGAATTTCAGGTAATTTCTAGCATTAAATATTTAAAACCGTTATTAGTGCTGCCACTAACGGCTAATTTGTACTGATTGTTCAAACAGATTACCAAACTTTCCGGTCTATACAGCGCACCGCTTTTTAAGCTGCACCCACCAAATCTGATAATACATAAATATTTTTACATATAGTAGAGGCCAAAAGT
Source organism: Entelurus aequoreus (assembly GCF_033978785.1). Taxonomy (NCBI): domain Eukaryota; kingdom Metazoa; phylum Chordata; class Actinopteri; order Syngnathiformes; family Syngnathidae; genus Entelurus; species Entelurus aequoreus. The sequence continues at coordinate 25,827,382 of NC_084753.1, read as the reverse complement.
TTGGACACACCTTTTCATTCAATGCGTTGTCTTTATTTTCATGACTACCATAATTTCCGGACTATAAGCCGCTACTTTTTCCCCTCGTTCTGGTCCCTGCGGCTTATACAAGGGTGCGGCTTATTTACGGCCTGTTCTTCTCCGACACCGACGAAGAGGATTTCGGTGGTTTTAGTACGCAGGAGGAAGACGATGACACAATGATTAAAGACTGACTTTTCATAGTCAGTAGGCTGGTTATTTTGATAACGTACAGGCGAGCACTTTGTATTACTTTAACAATAATAATACCTGGGATTTATATAGCGCTTTTTCTAAGTACCCAAAGTCGCTTTTACATGTTTAAAAACCCGTCATTCATTCACACCTGGTGGTGGTAAGCTACTTTCGTAGCCACAGCTGCCCTTGTATTATTTGTACTCTGCACGAATGCTGTTCGCCATGTCAAAGATGTGAAAGTTTGATTGAATGATTGAAAGATTTATTGTTAATAAATGGGACGCTTTGCGTTCCCAAACAGTCATCTCTGTCCCGACAATCCCCTCCGTGGTAGCAGGAACCCCTATATACTACGCTAATTACACATCAAAACCCTGCGGCTTATAGTCGGGTGCGGCTTATATATGGAGCAATCTGTATTTTCCCCTAAATTTAGCTGGTGCGGCTTATAGTCAGGTGCGGCTTATAGTCCAGAAATTACGGTATTTACATTGTAGATTGTCACTGAAGGCATCAAAACTATGAATGAACACATGTGGAGTTATGTACTTAACAAAAAAAGGTGAAATAACTGAAAACATGTTTTGTATCCTAGTTTCTTCAAAATAGCCACCCTTTTTCTCTGATTCATTTTTCACACACTCTTGGCATTCTCTCCATGAGCTTCAAGAGGTAGTCACCTGAAATGGTTTTCACTTCACAGGTGTGCTTGAAGCTCATGGAGAGAATGCCAGGAGTGTGCAAAGCAGTAATCAGGGAAAAGGGTGGCTATTTTGAAGAAACTAGAATATAAAACATGTTTTCAGTTATTTCACCTTTTTTTCATGTGTTCATTCATAGTTTTGATGCCTTCAGTGACAACCAACAATGTAAATAGTCATGAAAATAAAGAAAACGCATTGAATGAGGAGAAGGTGTGTCCTGTACTGCAGTGGTCCCCAACCACCGGGCCACGGCCCGGTACCGGTCCGTGGATCGATTGGTACCGGGCCGCACAAGAAATAAAAAAAAAATTTAAAAAATAAAATATATATATATATATTTTTTTATTTATTTTTTTATTTATTAAATCAATATAAAAAACACAAGATACACTTACAATTAGTGCACCAACGCAAAAAAACCTCCCTCCCCCATTCACACTCATTCGCACAAAAGGGTTGTTTCTTTCTGTTATTAATATTTGTGGTTCCTACATTATATATCAATTTAGATCAATACAGTCTGCAGGGATACAGTCCGTAAGCACGCATGATTGTATTTTTTAATGAAAAAAAAACAAACAAATATATATATATTAGGGCTGCAACAACTAATCGATTAAATCGATTAAAATCGATTATTAAAATAGTTGCCTGTTAAATTAGTTATCGATTCGTTGGATCTATGCTATGCGCATGCGCAGAGGTTTTTTTTGTTTTGTTTTGAATATTTTTTTGTTTGTTTGTTTGTTTTTCTTTTTTAATAAACCTTTATTTATGAACTGCAACATGTACAAACAGCTGAGAAACAATAATCAAAATAAGTATGGTGCCAGTATGCTGTTTTTTTCCCCAATAAAATACTGGATAGGATAGAAATGTAGTTTGTCTCGTTTATCCGATTATTAATCGAAGTAATAATCGACAGATTAATCGATTATCAAATTAATCGTTAGTTGCAGCCCTAATATATATATATATATATATATATATATATTTTTTTTTATTTTTTATTTTTTTATTTTTATTTTAAATCCTCCCCGGTCCGTGGGTCAAATTTTCAAGCGTTGACCGGTTCGCAGTTACAAAGAGGTTGGGGACCACTGCTGTACTGTATATATTTACACATATGTGCATATATACAAATATATACATACATACATATATATATACTGTATACATACATATTTGTGTATATGTAATATATACATGCATTTGCCATTCCCCTATAAGTTACATGCACTGCAAAACAAACCTACATTTGGGTTACAAATAAAGTCACCTGACCTGAGAAATATCTGGATTTTATTTTCACCCAAAATCATGTAGCCCTATTTGGGGTTTGCGTGTGTTGGGACATTGCTGCGTGTGTGCCCCTGTCGGCCACTGTACTTTAAAGATGGTGAAACAAAACATACAGAAAGGGACACGTTTGGGTGTATACAAAACCCAAAACCAGTGAAGTTGGCACGTTGTGTAAATGGTAATTAAAAACAGAATACAATGATTTGCAAATCCTTTTAAAATGATATTCAATTAAATAGACTGCAAAGACAAGATAATTAACGTTTGAACTGGAAAACGTTGTTATTTTTTTTCAAATATTAGCTCATTCGGAATTTGATAATGATAAATAAATGATAAATGGGTTATACTTGTATAGCACTTTTCTACCTTCAAGGTACTCAAAGCGCTTTGACAGTATTTCCACATTCACCCATTCACACACACATTCACACACTGATGGCGGGAGCTGCCATGCAAGGCGCTAACCAGCAGCCATCAGGAGCAAGGGTGAAGTGTCTTGCCCAAGGACACAACGGACGTGACTAGGATGGTAGAAGGTGGGGATTGAACCCCAGTAACCAGAAACCCTCCGATTGCTGGTACGGCCACTCTACCAACTTCGCTACGCCGTCCCCATGCCTGCAACATGTTTCAAAAAAGCTGGCACAAGTGGCAAAAAAGACTGGGAAAGTTGAGGAATGCTCATCAAACACTTATTTGGAACATCCCACAGGTGAACAGGCTAATTGGGAACAGGTGGGTGCCATGATTGGGTATGAAAGCAGCTTCCATTAAATGCTGGACTGATGCAAAGTGGAAAAGTGTTCTGTGGTCTGACGAGTCCACATTTCCAATTGTTTTTGCAAACTGTGGACGTCGTGTCCTTCGGACCACAGAGGAAAAGAACCATTCGGATTGTTATAGGCGCAAAGTTCAAAAGCCAGCATCTATTAGTGCCCAAGGCATGGGTAACTTACACATCTGTGAAGGCACCATTAATGCTGAAAGGTACATATGTCATGACGTGGACTGTGAGGGTTTTGTTTTCCCGAGATGCAAGAATTGGAGCGGACGTGGCGTGAAGGTAAAAACATCATTTAATTTTACTATAACAAAAAGAACAAACTAAAGGCGCGCACAAGGCGGAAGTACAAACTTGGCTAAGAAAACAAAACTAGCACTTGGGCAAAAACTATGAACATGAAATAAATAACACTTGCTAACTGTGACGTGAATAAACAAACATTTACTTGAAAAGCATGGAACTATGGCATGGAACACATAATCAATGGAGTAACAGGGATAACAGAGTTAATGTCGCCAGGTCGACCAACAGAAAAAGACAGGCTAAATAGTAGTGACATGATTGCTGACAGGTGTATGAGTCCGAACGTAAAAACAGGTGCAACTAATGGGTTGTCATGGAAACAAAAACAAGGGAGTGAAAAAGCAGGAACTAAGTGACCAAAACCCAAACCGAACATAGCCAAAACAAAACATGATCACATAGACATGACAACATACAGGTTTTGGAGCAACATGTTTTGCCATCCAAGCAACGTCTTTTTCATGGACGCCCCTGCTTATTTCAGCAAGACAATGCCAAGCCACATTCTGCACATTCAAGAGTGCGGGTACAAGACTGGCCTGCCTGTAGTCCAGACCTGTCTCCCATTGAAAATGTGTGGCACATTATGAAGCCTAAAAAACCACAACAGAGACCCCGGACTGTTGAACAACTTAAGCTGTACATCAAGCAAGAATGGGAAATAATTCCACCTGAAAAGCTTCAAAAATTGGTCTCCTCAGTTCCCAAATGTTTACTGAGTGTTGTTAAAAGGAAAGGCCATGTAACACAGTGGTAAAAATGGCCTTCTGCCAACTTTTTTGCAATGTGTTGCTGCCATTAAATTCTAAGTTGATGATTATTTGCCAGAGGTGGGACCAAGTCATTGCTTTGCAAGTCACAAGTAAGTCTCAAGTCTTTGCCCTCAAGTCTCGAGTCAAGTCCCGAGTCAAGACAGGCAAGTCCCGAGTCAAGTCCAAAGTCAAGACTGGAAAGTCTCAAGTCAAGTCACAAGTCCTGCATTTTGAGTTTCGAGTCCTTTCAAGTCCTTTTGACCACAGACTAATATTTTTACACAGATTGTGTATGCTTTTAAAACGCTGTATTTATTTATTAAAACAAGTGCATTTGAAATAGCAGGAAAGAAAATAGTACTGACATTGCAATTCATAATAGCACTATTAACCAGTCATTTTAATAGTTTAAACAATTTTAAACATTTAACTCATTCCTTTACAGAATAAACACATTTGCAAAAACAAGTGCAACTGTACTTATTTGTACAAAAGTGTTAACATTGTATTTCCATGGCATATTGCATTGTAACTAGTTCCACAGCAGTTTCTATTCTGTTCTTACCTTATCTCATTGATCTCATCTCATACTGTATGTGTGCTGATGTGTGCGTACACTTGAAAAACATAACAAATACATGAACATAACAATGAACAGAGTTGTACTTTTTAGATGTCAGGGCCCTATGCAATATGTACACATATTCTTAATATAGTATATATTTTAACTGACCTTTATTTGACTATGTTTGTCTTTTTGTAGGTGGCTAAAATATGCGGTGCTGCTGACCGCCGTCTAACGTTACGTTACTGTGTGTGATACATTGACTAACGTAACGTTAAGTATAGGTACCTCATGCAACCCTGCTTAAAAAATCACTTGACAGAAAGTATGAATAAGGTAGCAAACTGCAGTGGACGCAACATATTGCCGTGTTTGAAATGACGTTATAACCATAAACATCTTATAAGTAGACGCAATATTGGTTGCTGTGACGCGAGCAATTTGCATCTTGAAGTGGTAATGAGGAGCCGGCGAGCAGCCTAAACTGACAGTTGACAGATAGAAAACAAAGATGCCAGGCTGGTGTTCAGCGTTTTCCTGCTCAAACGAGCGGACTGTTGAAAATAGGAATCGGGGGATTACTTTTCACAAGTAAGATTTAACATTAATGTACTATTGGTTGTATTTTATGAAAATAACATTACCACAGAGTTGAGAAGGAGCAAAGATCTTCAATATTTGTATGTGAAAATCACAAATAAATCTTCTGGGGGAGGATGACGCCCCTAAAGGGGTTTGGTTTACAAACTTTCAGCCCCACCTAAAACAAAATTCACCAGCCGCCATTGATTATAATGCATTCTCATTTTAGGCAAAATATAAGACAATACTTTCTTAACAGTATAATTGTAACCAGGAATAAGTCTTCAAGTAACAATATTCAAATACTAACATTGTTGGGTAAAACAGAATTTGGTTTTATTCTGAATCCAGTGAAACAGATTGGTGGTTTTAGCTGATATAAAGACTTTCAGGTGTTTGTATATGTTTAAGTATTTGGCAGACGCTTTTATCCAAAGCGACATACATAAAAAATACATATATAACAATCACTGTAAACATGATCATTTAAGGGAAGAATGTAATACAAAATATCAATACAAAGTGTCACGACAGAATAAACTCTCCGCTGCTGCAGCAACAGAGATACGGTCTATAATATATATAGATATCTAATGTATTCATACATTGTTTATGTAGCATGTATATATAACGTAATCATATTGTTTCTTCAATTTAAAAATATCTGACCGTTTTTTCCCCCCTTCTCTGGGATTATATTCCCAGTTTTAATCTCGGACGTCTGGTCATTTATAGCGTATAAGAATATTCTATTACTGTTAAGCAAACTATGAATAATAAAACATGTGTCCGTTATCATAGCTACACGTATGACAAAAAAGCGCGTGAAAATGAGTGGTATTCAGTGAGGTAAAATGAATTAAATGCGTTGACAGTGCATTGCTCCTGCCAAATGAATTGCACTGAGTGGAGCGGCTCACCACTCCAAGATGGCGGCCCCGCGTCTCGTCTGCGCCTGTAGGCAGTAGCGCTCGATGCTGTGTACCCTTATAAGATGTCTATGGTTATGACGTTAGCAGTGAGTTTACAGCCTCACTGATTTAACTACACAGCATATAAAAGTCATGTTACTTACCTAATAAACGTTATCTTACATTCAAAACTTACCCTTCTTTGTGCAACTTCAAATGTCGAACTAAGTTGGAAGTTGTTGCGTCTCCGTCTGTAATATTCGAACTGCGTGATTTGCATACGGCAATTCTTTGACCAAGTTGTAGTTTTTATACCCGAACGAAACCAACTTTGGTATAAATCTTTCTCACTGGCGCGTTGTTTGACAACTCTTGTTCATTGGTTGTCCTGCAATTTGATTGGATCAATGCTGTGTGATGAAAAAATGTAGATCTAATTTGATTGGCTGTTGTACTGAGAGCACACACGCTGACACGCAGCACACACGCTGATGGACAGACACGTACAAAATGAAAGCTACGGAGCGCTCCCAAATAACTTTTTAAGCTTTAGGTTTTGGGGAAAGTAGCAAGTCATGTCAAGTCAAAAGGCTCAAGTCCAAGTGAAGTCACAAGTCATTGATGTTAAAGTCTAAGTCGAGTTGCAAGTCTCTTTACATTTTGTCAAGTCGAGTCTAAAGTCATCAAATTCATGACTCGAGTCTGACTCGAGTCCAAGTCATGTGACTCGAGTCCACACCTCTGTTATTTGCAAAAAAAAAAAAAGCTTCTCAGTTTGAACATTAAGTACCTTGTCTTTGCAGTCTATTCAATTGAATTTAAGTTGAAAAGGATTTGCAAATCATTGTATTCTGTTTTTATTTACTGGTTAGTTTTGGGTTTTGTACATATGAAAGCACACACCAGACTGCTGTTGTCGGTGCTACGTCGATACAAACACAACAATGTCAACTAGTCAGAAAAAAACATCCCAAAATCCCAGAACAACCCTCATGGTAGTAAAATAAAAAATAAAAACACACTACGATAGCATGCGTGCTACCTTAGCAAACAAAGGGCTCGTTCCGTGTTTTTTTGGGACACCACTGCGGCGGTTCAAGGGTTTAATGTTTCTGCATGAGTAGAAAAACAGCATCCGTGATCCACTTTACTCCCGTTCCATCAACGACACATTCTCTTAAGAACATCCAGTCCTGCTCTTCCCAAGCTTCGGCTTCCCCGGGGTGGTTGATACTGACCCACTTTCCCCTCTTCAGCCCAAACAATCCCACTGCAAAAAATGGCTGATGTCTGACTTTCAGTCTGGAAGCTCAGCAGGTGTGTCAGCAATAATGTAGCAAGTGCGCTTTTATTTATTCATTGTTTTGATTCTGCAGCAGATTTCAGACGGACTAACAACATGTATGATAAGTAATGGCTTGTTTGGGCGTTGGCGGAATCCTAATTTGGACATTTCTAGTCTCCAGAGCTCTTGTGACCCTGGTTCTGTCTTTCGGTCAACTTTGGGTGAACATTGTCATTGCGGGTATCAAACGTCGACCTGCACCCGTAACAAAGCCATCATGTCAGCGGGTTTCCAAAGCCTAAGTGTCACCGTGTGAGAGTGTCGGCGGCCTCTGTGCTTTATCTGTGTGACGCAAGCAAAAAGTAAACAAAAAACGCTGCGTCGGGACATTCTGCGGCGCAGAGGCGGACCGACGTGAGCTATCCCAACATAGGTAGACAAAAAACAACAACATTCTGTTGATTGTTGTCACCGTTAAAGGCCTACTGAAACCCACTACTACCGACCACGCAGTCTGATAGTTTATATATCAATGATGAAATCTTAACATTGCAACACATGCCAATACGGCCGGGTTGGATTATTAAAGTGCAATTTTAAATTTCCCGTGAAATATCCTGCTGAAAACGTCTCGGTATGATGACGTTTGCGTGTGACGTCACGGATTGTAGCGGACATTTTGGGACACCATTGTGGCCAGCTATTAAGTCGTCTGTTTTCATCGCAAAATTCCAAGTATTCTGGACATCTGTGTTGGTGAATCGTTTGCAATTTGTTTAATGAACAATGAAGACAGCAAAGAAGAAAGATGTAGGTGGGAAGCGGTGTATTAGTGGCCGGCTGCAGCAACACAAACACGTAGCGGCTACGTCGTAGCCGGTGTTTCATTGTTTACATTTCCGAAATATGACAGTCAAGCTTTACCATTGGCCTGTGGAGAACTGGGACAACAGAGACTCTTACCAGGAGGACTTTGAGTTGGATACGCATGCTTGTGGAGAACTGGGACAACAGAGACTCTTACCGGGAGGACTTTGAGTTGAATACGCGCTACCGTGAGTACGCAGCTGCGGCTTCCAAACATTTGATCGCTTGCCCGTATGTGCGTGCCGCTATGTGCATGTCACATACGTAACTTTGGGGAAATATATGTGCTGTATGAACTTTGCGGAGGTGAACGGTACTTTGGGCTGTGGGTATGAGTGTGTTGTGCGGGTGTTTGATTTGTATTGGTGGGTTATATGGACGGGAGGGGGGAGGTGTTTGTTATGCGGGATTAATTTGTGTCATATTAAAAATAAGCCTGGTTGTGTTGTGGCTAATAGAGTATATATATGTCTTGTGTTTATTTACTGCTTTAGTCATTCCCAGCTGAATATCAGGTCCCACCCGCCTCTCACAGTATCTTCCCTATTTGAATCGCTTCCACTGCCCTCTAGTCCTTCACTCTCACTTCCTCATCCACAAATCTTTCATCCTCGCTCAAATTAATGGGGAAATCGTCGCTTTCTCGGTCCGAATCGCTCTCGCTGCTTGTGGCCATGATTGCAAACAATGTGCCGATGTGAGGAGCTCCACAACCGGTGACGTCACGCTACTTCCGGTACAGGCAAGGCTTTTTTATCAGCGACCAAAAGTTGCGAACTTTATCGTCGATGTTCTCTACTAAATCCTTTCAGCAAAAATATGGCAATATCGCGAAATGATCAAGTATGACACATAGAATGGATCTGCTATCCCCGTTTAAATAAGAACATCTCATTTCAGTAGACCTTTAATAAGCGACACATTTTTACTGTGATGAAAAATCTGAACATACTGTAAGTAAAGTGGTACCGCAGTTTTAGTATGACTCCATTTAAAGGCATAAACGTACCGTATTTTCCGGACCATAGGGCCTGAGCTGCCGATGAATGGTCTATTTTTGATCTTTTTTCATATATAAGGCGCATTAAAGGGGTCATATTATTATTTTTTTATGTAAAAGACTTCCTTGTGGTCTACATAACATGTAATGGTGGTTCTTTGGTCAAAATGTTGCATAGATGTTGTTTTACAGATCATCTTCAAGCCACTTTCTGACAGTCGCTTCAGGATGCGCCGTTTTGTGGGCGGTCTTATTTACGTGGCTCACCTTTGACAGCGTCTTCTCCCCGTCATCTTTGTTGTAGCGGTGTAGCGTGCAAGGACGAGAGTGGAAGACGTGTCAAAAGATGGCGCTTTTTGTTTTAATGACATTCAGACTTTTCTTCAATCAATAACGGAACAGCATCTCCTCATCCGAAACAACAACACCGGAAATGTGTCCCGTGAAAAACCGTCCGACTGGAACTCTCTAATAACTAAAGTTCCTTGAGTGAATAATGTAAACTCACTACACCGGTATGTTTTAGTGCTTTCATGGCGAGTTTACTGACAGATATAAGTAAGAACTTTATACTACTTTATATTACAAATGGCAACAGCGGAGGATGAATGTCCCGTAGTAAGAAGATAGAGAAAAAGAAGAAGCTTATCGACTATGGTGTTATCATGGATCCCACATACAGATCAGCAGGTACCAGAAGGTAAGAGAAGATGATTTTGCATCATTTTGCGAAAAAAACGCCAGATGATTTGTCTTATCTTATACACACACCATAATAATACTTGCATGTTGAAGCACAGTACAATCCATCAAGCGGTGCGGCTTCATAGCTTACCAAAGTCGTACTAAAACATGTTGATGGATTTTTGAGCGCTGTGTGTAATGTTCTATATTTTCAATGGAACATATGAAACGTTGGTGTTGTTTACATGAGTCATATTGCAGTCTACACGTATCTCATATGTGTGACTGCCATCATATTGCAGTCTACATGTATCTCTTATGTGTGACTGCCATCTACTGGTCACACTTATCATTTCCCCATGTACCAAACAAAAGAGCTTTGGGGTCGGTAAGCACAACCACAAGTATTCCGTACATTAGGCGCACTGTCAAGTTTTGAAAAAATTTAAGAATTTTAAGTGCACCTTATAGTCCAAAAATATGTCTCAGTTTCCATACACTATTTTAGATTTAGTACGATTAAATACACATTGGTGACTCAGTCTCCGTGTTTTTTTAAATGTACACAGCCCTAAATAACCCACCATAGTTCTAATTAAAGTTATCGTATACGACAGGGATATTTAACTAAAGTATTTTCCGGACTATGGAGCGCACCACCATATAAGCCGCACCCACTAAATGTTAGGAAAAATCTTTTTTTTACATATATTAGCCAAACCGGACTATAAGATGCAGATATATATGTTGTGAATTGAGATATTTACACAGAAATATTTTAGAAATGTTTATATACATACCTTAATTGTTTCTAAACGTGCCTGCAACACAGCTCTGTGTCGGTGTTACTATGGTGTAAGTTTGTTGTATACAAAACATCATGGCTGTTGGTGAAGACAAATCCATAGATTAGCCTCACCTTTGTATAAGCCGCGGGGTTCAAAGCTTTAGAAAAAAGTAGCGGCTTATCGTCTGAAAAATTGACATGGTTCGCTCACAGAGGCATTTGCCGCGGTTTAAAGTTTCGTAAACCGAAAAGGACGGCGTGGCGAAGTTGGTAGAGTGGCCGTGCCAGCAATCGGAGGGTTGCTGGTGTCATGACTTGATTCTTGGGGTTTGCTTCTCCGGAAGGCAAAGGAAAATTGGCGCGGGCAAGGCGTGAATTTAAATACATGATTTATTTTTTAACACTAATAAACTACAAAAAAAGGAAGCAAACAAATGGCGCGCACAAAGGCGGAAATACAAACTTGACTAAGAAAACAAAAGACATGCACGTGGGCACAAAAACTATGAACAAAGAAACAAAAACACTAACTGTGGTCTTAATAAACAAAACTTACTTGGTATGACAAAAAACATGAAAAAGAGCAGCATGGATCATCAGAGTGGCAGGAGTGTGAATGTGTGAGGACGCCAGGACGAACAACAGAAACAGACAGATTTAAATAGTGACGTGATCAGTGAAAACAGGTGCGTGACTCGAAACGTGAAACAGGTGCGTGACAAGACAGGTGAAAACTAATGGGTGACCATGGAAACCAAACCAAACAAGGAAGTGCAACCAGGAACTAAAAAGAGTCCAAAAAACAAACACATGGCCAAAACAAAAACATTAACAGACATGACGCATGACCAAAACAAAAACATGAACAGACATGACAGCTGGTTACTGGGGTTCAATCCCCACCTTCTACCATCCTAGTCACGTCCGTTGTGTCCTTGGGCAAGACACTTCACCCTTGCTCCTGATGGCTGCTGGTTAGCGCCTTGCATGGCAGCTCCCGCCATCAGTGTGTGAATGTGTGTGTGAATGGGTGAATGTGGAAATACTGTCAAAGCGCTTTGAGTACCTTGAAGGTAGAAAAGCGCTATACAAGTATAACCCATTTACCATTTATTTATTTATAAATACAGGTGTATGTAAATCGAGGTTCCACTGTATATTTATTATCAATGACAAAGCAGGAAGGTTCTCTGCAGAAGGATACATTTGCAGTATATGAAGCGCCTTGTTATTCAGTGATTGACATTTTACATGCATCAATTCATGCAAAACAGGGCCCTGTACAGATTTGCGGGGCCTGACGGACAGCGCTTGAGGGAGAAGCGCCTGCACAAGAGTAAAAAATTTGACAATCAAGCCCATTCTCCCTTACTGAAATGCAGTGGCGGGCTGTGCGTTTCTCACCTAGGCCTTCAGTGATGTCCTACTTAGACCGACTTCACCTCTCAAAATACCGTACTTTATGTCACCACATGGACACAAATGAAGATACCATACAGAAACCCACTTGCACACTACTGGGCATTCAATCCCCTCAACAGTGGACAAAACGGTCATTTAACGTTCAATAAAACCGCATCAGCAATTAAAACATATCTTACGTGGTACTGTCAAAATTAAAAGAATTGTATAACCTAAATTAAACGTGAAAAAAATAAAGAAATAAAATATTTGAACTCACAATTTGTAGCACCCATTCGACGCCGTATAAGCCAGTGGTACCCCTTGTAGTCGGTTGATTTGTGTGAAAGTGGCGGAGAAACCATTTCAAAATGGGATTGCCTGCCAATAATCGATGTCATCCGCAGGAGCGCGCACCGCTCGCTAAACCTGCATTGCTTGGCTCTGTCTGTCCACAGTGAATTACTGGGTGTAACACAAACACTTTATCTTCGTGGTTATTGTACCTGTGAGTTTTCTGTGGCTTTCTATGGCTCGTATGGCTCCGGTGCCACTTCCTGTTTTCGCAACTTGTTATTGGGACTCCCAAGTGAGTATCCAATCACATTCATTACTAGGGATGATGTTTGATAAGAAATTATCGAGTTCGAGCCTGTTATCGAATCCTCTTATCGAACCGATTCCTTATCGATTCTCTTATCGAGTCCAGATAGGTTGTTGTATATGGAAAAAAACACACAATATTTGGTTTAACAAAAGCTCACTTTTATTATATAAGAAAACAATTTAATCTAATAAATAAATAAATATTGACTGTTACCCCCCTAAAAAAATAAAATAAGATAAACAAATATTGACTGTTGTTACCCAAAGTATATTAAGTGGGATTTTTCAGAAAAACAAATATATACAGTAACACAAAAACAACCTGTTTCTGTGATCACTATAGGTGTATAAATAATAATATAGTGTTAAATAAAATCAGTCCCTTGGGCACAAAACTGAAAATAATACAGCTCTCCAAAAAGTGCAATTCTGCTGCTATTTGACATAACTGTTTGTTATGATGCTTTGACATTTTTGCACTTTATTTCTTTATTGAAAGAAAATTCTATGAAGAGAAAAGTTATTTGCAAATGTGGTTACAATGCTAAAAAATGAAAAGTTAAAGCTAAAAAAAGAAATACACTTTGAGTTAACATTATTTCTTTATAGGGGGAAAGATGTTATGAGCTAGGGAATATAACAACTACACTACCCAGCATGCAACGGGAGTGACGAGCATGCGCGGTAGCCCCGAAAAGTGTTGTTGCATATCGTCACCCGGCAGCTAAGAATGAGCACGCTGTGAAAGTAAACGTCAAGAACTCAGCCAACACGCCTCGTCTGCACTATTTATAATTAGACAGACAACACATATACAGTGTGGTTTTGTTTTGTTTACAAGGAAAGAAAAACAAAAGTTAAAAAAGGGAGATGGCATATATGTATGTGCTGCGGTTGCTTTAAGAACGTTGCGACAGCTGCCGTAAAGGAGGTGCGTTGCTAGCCTGGTTGCTATGTTTCCGGTTGGTCGTAAAAGTGTTCGTCATGTGTTTGTACCCTGCTCAAATCTCTCAGTAAAGTTATTCATTGGATTATACCTTTTGTTTTGAACTTTATTACACCTTGGAGCGCTTTTTCCCGTCCATTTTTTTCCTGCTTTCGCTATCTGCGCCTAATGACTGAGCTACGTGACGCCATTTCTTGTGATGTCTCACGGGGCATTTCTGGTCGGGACGGGATTCGTTCCGAGGGATTCGAATAAAGAACCAACTCTTTTTCTTTACTATAGTGGTCTCGATAACGGGTACCGGTTCTCAAAAAGGGATTCGAGTCAGAGGACTCGGTTCTTTTCTTATCGAACAACCGGGAAAACCGGTTTCGAGTATCATCCCTATTCATTACCATGAATTGATTAACGTGGACCCCGACTTAAACAAGTTGAAAAACTTATTCGGGTGTTACCATTTAGTGGTTAATTGTACGGAATATGTACTGTACTGTGCAATCTACTAATAAAAGTTTCAATCAATCAATCAATCAACAAACAGGACGCGTAAATGTCAGGGCCAGCTAGGATCCTGTCTACATTAAGCCGGATAACTCATTAAACGACTAATTATTTATCTTAAGCCCCGTTTCGGCCACACTAAACCAGCGTTTAAGGTTCCCCTCCTTGGATATTTTTTTACATGGGTACGTGCGCCGTGTATTTCTTGTCTTAGCTTTGTATGGACTCATTGATCGTTTACAAAGTGAGTTCTGAGAGGAATTGACGCCAGAAAGACCGCGCCCCACACAGGAAGTGACGTCAGAAAGAACGCGCCACAGCCAGCTTCATAATAAAGCGGTTTCGTAACTCGGAGGTAACCACTGAAAAGATGGAGGCGAGTCATCCAGACATGCCCGTGTTTCTCCTTCTTCCACATGTACAGACGCCTGTGGAAATCACACATGAATACCTTAAGAGAAAGCGATTGCAGCTATTTGGGATACAACACTTCTCAGACGGCAAGAGAACTTTCGAATGTCAGCTGTGATTCTACTTGGCGAAAAACTTTGTCCATTTGTCGAAGGAGAGACAACGACAATGCGGGCTCAAGTGGATGTGATAAAAAAGGTAGCGTGTGCTTTGTATTACCTGGCCTTTGAGGGAACTACGGAAAACAGCGAATGCTTTTGCACTGGCAAAGCAGACTGTATCAGTTATTGTCCGCTATGTATGTCGCGGACTCAACGTCTAGGTCCAGTGTATGTAAAGTCACCAAAAACGAATGGACAATGAAGGTGAAGGCAAAAGAGTGTTGTAAAATGTTCTTTATCACATTGTTTACGTGTCTAATACAGATTTGATTAATTTATGATGTCTCAGGTGTGATTCACTTCAATAGGGCCCCACAGAACACTGGATTCCAGTTAAATGAAATACCACAACACTGGATATTGGATAAGGTTAGGTGGGATTTACCCTGGATAACCTTAGCCGTAGAACCTTAGTGTAGAAGGGGCCTAAAATTCCTTACTGACAACAACTCGTGATCTGATTGGCTATTGCAACTGTCTATCAACTGTATGTGCCCGTTCACTTACAGTGCATATATGCCTGCGTTATTGATTCTAAAGGTCCCTGGCAGATTCCGTACTGCATGGCAACATAAGCTAGCTGAATTCTGATTGGATAAAAACTCTCACCTAAAAACACTGGAAGGAGCATAATATGACATAAAAATAATATGAATACTTTTAGATCAGTGGTTCTTAACCTGGGTTCGATCGAACCCTAGAGGTTAGGTGAGTCGGGCTCAGGGGTTCGGCGGAGGTCAAGACACACCCAACTCATCGTGTATATAAAAACTTCTCCCTATCGGCGTATTACGGATACGGCAACAGCAGAAGTCAGACTGATTTGCAGGTGTGTAATTTGTTGTGAGTTTATGCACTGTGTTGGTTTTGTTGTTTGAACAAGGCGATGTTCATGCCCGGTTCATTTTGTGCACCACTAATAAAACATGGTAACACTTTAGTATGGGAAACATATTCACCATTAATTAGTTGCTTATTAACATGCAAATTAGTAACATATTGGCTCTTAACTAGTCATTATTAAGTACTTATTAATGCCTTATTCGGCATGGCCTTATTATAACCGTAACCCTGGCCCTAACCCTCTAACCCTAACCCTAACCAAATAACTCTAAATTAAGTCTTTGTTACTTAGAGAATGTTCCCCTAGTGTCCAAAAAACTCTAAATTAAGTCTTTGTTACTTAGAATATGTTCCCCATACTAAAGTGTTACCAAAAACATATAACTTTGTCTTGAATTTGAAAACATTATTTTTTTTATTTTTCACTAAAGAAGGGTTCGGTGAATGTGATATGAAACTAGTGGGGTTCGGTACCTCCAACAAGGTTAAAGGCCTACTGAAACCCACTACTACCGACCACGCAGTCTGATAGTTTATACATCAATGTTGAAATCTTAACATTGCAACACATGCCAATACGGCCAGGTTAAATTATAAAGTGCAATTTTAAATTTCCCGCGAAACTTCCGGTTGAAAACGTCTACGTATGACGACGTTTGCGCGTGACCTCGATGGTTGAAACGGAAGTATTCGGACACATTGTATCCCAATACAAACAGCTGTGTTTTCATCGCAAAATTCCACAGTATTCTGGACATCTGTGTTGGTGAATATTTTGCAATTTGTTTAATGAACAATGGAGACTGCAAAAAAGAAAGCTGTAGGTGGGATTGGTGTATTATCGGCTGGCTGCAGCAACACAACCAGGAGGACTTTGAGATGGATAGCAGACGCACTATCCGACGCTAGCCGCCGACCGCATCGATGATCGGGTGAAGTCCTTCGTAGCGCCGTCGATCGCTGAAACGCAGGTGAGCACGGGTGTTGATGAGCAGATGAGGGCTGGCGTAGGTGGAGCGCTAAAGTTTTTATCATAGCTCTGACGAGGTCCCGTAGCTAAGTTAGCTTCAATGGCGTCGTTAGCAACAGCATTGCTAGGCTTCGACAGGTGGCACAGCATTAACCGTGTAGTTACAGGTCCAGTGTTTGGTTCGGTGTCTCCTGATAGTAGCATTGTTGATCTTCTATCTATCCTTCCAGTCAGGGGCTTATTTCTTTTGTTTCTATCTGCATTTAAGCACGATGCTATCACGTTAGCTCCGGAGCTAAAGTGCTTCATCAATGTATTGTCGTGGAGATAAATGTCACTGTGAATGTCCATTTCGCCTTCTCGACTCTCATTTTCAAGAGGATATAGTATCCGAGGTGGTTTAAAATTCAAATCCGTGATCCACAATAGAAAAAGGACAAAGTGTGGGATCCAATGAGCCCTTGTACCTAAGTTACGGTCAGAGCGAAAAAAGATACGTCCTGCACTGCACTCTAGTCCTTCACTCTCACGTTCCTCATCCACAGATCTTTCATCCTCACTCAAATTAATGGGGTAATCGTCGCTCTCTCGGTCCGAATCGCTCTCGCTTCATTGTAAACAATGGGGAAATGTGAGGAGCCTTTCAACCTGCGACGTCACGCTACTTCCGGTACAGGCAAGGCTTTTTTTTATCAGCGACCAAAAGTTGCAAACTTTATCGTCGATGTTCTCCACTAAATCCTTTCAGCAAAAATATGGCAATATCGCGAAATGATCAAGTATGACACATAGAATGGATCTGCTATCCCCGTTTAAATTTAAAAAAAATCATTTCAGTAGGCCTTTAAGAACCACTGTTTTAGATATTTAGGGAAAGTCAATTAAAAATTACGTTTATCGTTAATTATGATCATGATTTCTGGTTACGTTAGGCCAGCAGAGAAGGCCTTTATTATAGATCTCACATTAAAGGCCTACTGAAACCCACTACTACCGACCACGCAGTATGATAGTTTATATATCAATGATGAAATCTTAACATTATAACACATGCCAATACGGCCGGGTTAACTTATAAAGTGACATTTTAAATGTGCCGCTAAACTTCCGGTTCGAAACGCCTCTGAGGATGACGTATGCGCGTGACGTAGCCCGGGGAACACGGGTATGCCTTCCACATTGAAGCCAATACGAAAAAGCTCTGTTTTCATTTCATAATTCCACAGTATTCTGGACATCTGTGTTCGTGAATCTGTTGCAATTATGTTCATTGCATTATGGAGAAAGAAGCTGAGCAAGCAAAGAAGAAAGTTGTCGGTGCGAAACGGACGTATTTTTCGAACGAAGTCAGCAACAACAGTACACAGCCGGCGCGTCTTTGTTTACATTCCCGAAAGATGCAGTCAAGATGGAAGAACTCGGATAACAGAGACTCTAACCAGGAGGACTTTTGACTTCGATACACAGACGCCTGTAGAGAACTGGGACAACACAGACTCTTACCAGGATTACTTTGATTTGGATGACAAAGACGCAGACGTGCTACCGTGAGTATGCAGCTTTGGCTTCTAAACATTTGATCGCTTGACCGTATGTGCGCAACTTTTTTTTTGCGTATGTACGTAACTATTTTAAAATATATAAGCTTTATGAACCTTGGGTTAGGTGAACTGTCTTTTGGGCTGAGTGATTGTGTGTGTTGATCAGGTGTTTGAATTGTATTGGCGTGTTCTATGGAGCTAGGAGCTAGCATAGGGGCTAGGAGTTAGCATAACAAAGACGTAGGTGTGTTTATGCAGGATTAATTTGTGTCATATTAAATATAAGCCTGGTTGTGTTGTGGCTAATAGAGTAAATATATGTCTTGTGTTTATTTACTGTTTTAGTCATTCCCAGCTGAATACCAGGTACCGTGAGTATGCAGCCTTGGCTGCTAAACATTTGATAGCTTGACCGTATGCGCGCGTCACGTACGTAACTTTTTAAAAATATATAAGCTTTATGAACATTGGGTTAGGTGAACTGTCTTTTGGGCTGAGTGATTGTGTGTGTTGATCAGGTGTTTGAATTGTATTGGCGTGTTCTATGGAGCTAGGAGCTAGCAGAGGAGCTAGGAGCTAGCATAACAAACACATAGGTGTTTTTATGTAGGATTAATTTGTGGCATATTAAATATAAGCCTGGTTGTGTTGTGGCTAATAGAGTATATATATGTCTTGTGTTTATATACTGTTGTAGTCATTCCCAGCTGAATATCAGGTACCGTGAGTATGCAGCCTTGGCTGCTAAACATTTGATAGCTTGACCGTATGTGCGCGTCACGTACGTAACTTTTTAAAAATATATAAGCTTTATGAACCTTGGGTTAGGTGAACGGTCTTTTGGGCTGAGTGATTGTGTGTGTTGATCAGGTGTTTGAATTGTATTGCCGTGTTCTATGGAGCTAGGAGCCAGCAGAGGAGCTAGGAGCTAGCATAACAAACACGTAGGTGTTTTTATGCAGGATTAATTTGTGGCATATTAAATATAAGCCTGGTTGTGTTGTGGCTAATAGAGTAAATATATGTCTTGTGTTTATTTACTGTTTTAGTCATTCCCAGCTGAATACCAGGTACCGTGAGTATGCAGCCTTGGCTGCTAAACATTTGATAGCTTGACCGTATGTGCGCGTCACGTACGTAACTTTTTAAAAATATATAAGCTTTATGAACCTTGGGTTAGGTGAACGGTCTTTTGGGCTGAGTGATTGTGTGTGTTGATCAGGTGTTTGAATTGTATTGGCGCGTTCTATGGAGCTAGGAGCTAGCAGAGGAGCTAGGAGCTAGCATAACAAACACGTAGGTGTTTTTATGCAGGATTAATTTGTGGCATATTAAATATAAGCCTGGTTGTGTTGTGGCTAATAGAGTATATATATGTCTTGTGTTTATTTACTGTTGTAGTCATTCCCAGCTGAATATCAGGTCACCCCCGGCTCTCACAGCATCTCCCCTATCTGAATAGCTTCAACTCCCCACTAGTCCTTCACTTGCACTTTACTCATCCACAAATCTTTCATCCTCGCTCAAATTAATGGGGAAATTGTCGCTTTCTCGGTCCGAATCTCTCTCACTTCATGCGGCCATCATTGTAAACAATAGGGAACTTTGCGTATATGTTCAATTGACTACGTCACGCTACTTCCGGTAGGGGCAAGCCTTTTTTTATCAGATACCAAAAGTTGCGATCTTTATCGTCGTTGTTCTATACTAAATCCTTTCAGCAAAAATATGGCAATATCGCGAAATGATCAAGTATGACACATAGAATAGATCTGCTATCCCCGTTTAAATAAAAAAAAATCATTTCAGTAGGCCTTTAAGGACATCTAGAACGAGGAGAGCCATTTATCATTTCACTGCAAGTGGATCTACTGGCTACGTTTCAAAGGACCGGATTCGTTGTGTAAGTTCTGTTATGACATCCAGGATGAGTAATGAAGTCGAAGAGGCCGAGCAGTCGCAAGCAACTGCTGAATAGTCTGACAAGTCACCAAGCAACTTCACACAGTGGCTTCCCCCCCCCCCCCCCCTCAGGCAATATCTCGCCATGCAGCCTGTTAACAGCACCTTTGGCTAAAAAAGTGCCTCGCATATTCTGTTACAGTACTGGACTTTGCCAAAGAACCTGGGCTTGGCGTTCACAGCCAAACTACGGAGAATGTTCTGCCAGCTCTACCTAATATCTTCTCGTTGCATTCCTCCTAAACTCGCACAACAACTTTAAAAGCTCTCCGCCTCTTCCTCACCCCCCGTGTCCACAAACCCTCCATTGTCCCTTTTCGCCTTTTTGTTTAGGAATATAAACTGAACAATACACCTTTGTGACTGCCGGTGCATCCTAAAGGAAACGACTCAGCGGTAAGGGTGCAAACGACCGCTCGACAAAGGTGGGCTCAAATCTAAGTACATTTGGAAGGAAGTGGTGTGGAGGGCGTACTTTGAAATCAATTCAGTAGTCGACCAAACCATTCATGAAATAAACGACGCAATAGTCATGCAGACATGTTTAACAGTGGTCATCCCACACAGTCTAGGCCTGCACACGGCCGGGTTCAAACCAGTGACCACTGGGGTTGTCCCGGTACCAATATTTTGGTACCGGTACCAAAATTTATTTCGATACTTTTCAATACCTTTCGATACTTTTCTAAATAAAGGGGACCACCAAAAAATGGCATTATTGGCTTTATTTTAACAAAAAATCTTACGGCACATTAAACATATGTTTATTATTGCAATTTTGTCCTTAAATAAAATAGTGAACATACTACACAACTTTTCTTTAGTAGTAAGTAAGCAAACAAAGGATCCTAATTAGTCTGCTGACGTATGCAGTAACATAATATGTCATTTTTAATTATATTATTTTGTCAAAATTATAAAGGACAAGCTGTAAAAATGAAGTATAAATCCACTTGTTCATTTACTGTTAATATCTGCTTACTTTTTCTTTTAACATGTTCTATCTACACTTCTGTTAAGATGTAATAATCACTTATTCTTCTGTTGTTTGGATACTTTACATTAGTTTTGGATGATACCACAAATGTAGGTATCGATTCGATACCAAGTAGTTACAGGATCATACATTGGTCATATTCAAAGTCCTCATGTGTCCAGGGTCGTATTTCCTGAGTTTATAAACATGATATGAATTTAAAAAAAAGGAAGATAGATTTTGTGACGGTAAAAAATATCGTTGTAATCATAGTAGTATCGACTGGATACGCTCTTGTGCTTTGTATCATTACAGTGGATGTAAGGTGTAGATCCACCCATGGCATTTGTTTACATTGTGATACCGGTGAGCTATTGTATCCTCCTACGGTGTGTAGTGAAGCATGTTTAGAGATTCCCTGTCCTGTAAGAAACTTACTTTATTTGTCGCCATGGAGGCGAGGATTAGTGATCTAGAAGTAGCTAAAAACATGTCAATTGTGGATGGATGTTCGCTGCTAGCCAGCTAGCCATGTCTTAAAGCATCTCTTCCTGAGGGCGTTTCAGTGTTATAACTTCACCTTTATCTTTAGTTTTTAAGCCAAAATGCGTCCGTTCTCCCTTTTCTGTCTACTCAGTGTGTCTGCTTGTAAGTACTCCGTGTGTGTGCGCTGCCGAACATGCTACGCTGCTCATAAAACCAGCAATGTCACGACGTGACGAGGCGCCGTCATGCCCTGGAACCGGTACTTTTCAAACAGATTATAGTACCGTTTTTGATTCATTAGTACCGCCATACTATACTAGTACCTGTATACCGTACAACCCTAGTGACCACTAATCTTGAGAGTTACAGTAATTTCCCGGCTAGTAGTATTTAAGCCGAACCAGCCAAATTTGAGAAGAAATAAATATATTTACATATATTAACGGCACATGACCATAAGACGCAAATATATACAGATACAAAAATAAATTTCAATGTTTATTTACATACTTTAATTGTTTCCAACCTGTGCCTGTAACGCGGCAGTTAAATGGATGATCAAACAAAACAGAAGTAAATGGTAAATGGGTTATACTTGTATAGCGCTTTTCTACCTTCAAAGTACTCAAACTGCTTTGACACTATTTCCACATTCACCCATTCACACACCCATTCACACACTGATGGCGGGAGCTGCCATGCAAGGCCCTAACCACGACCCATCAGGAGCAAGGGTGAAGTGTCTTGCTCAAAGACACAACGGACGTGACGAGGTCGGTAGTAGGTGGGGATTGAACCAGGAACACTCAGGTTGCTGGCACGGCCACTCTCCTAGTCATCGTCATGGACCCACGAACTGCGGAAGCTAGCTCGCCAATCAGGTAAAAAGACTGAATAACTCCACAGTGCATTTTGGTGTAGTAACAAAACTAAAACAATACAAAAAGAATGCATTGCAGGTTAATAATACTAACACATGTACAAAACCCAAAACCAGTGAAGTTGGCACCTTGTGTAAATGGTAAATAAAAACAGAATACAATGATTTGCAAATCCTTTTCAACTTATATTCAATTGAATAGACTGCAAAGACAAGATAACTAACGTTTGAACTGAGAAACTCATTTTTTTTTTGCAAATAATCATTACCTTACAATTTAATGGCAGCAACACATCGCAAAAAAGTTGGCACAGGGGAATTTTTACCACTGTGTTACATGGCCTTTCCTTTTAAAAACACTCAGTAATCGTATGGGAATTCTTGAAGCTTTTCAGGTGGAATTCTTTCCCATTCTTGCTTGATGTACAGCTTAAGTTGTTCAACAGTCCGGTGTCTCCGTTGTTGTATTTGCGCCGCACATTTTCAATGGGAGACAAGTAGGGCTGTGAATCTTTGGGTGTCCCACGATTCGATTCAATATCGATTCTTGGGGTCACGATTCGGTTCCAAATCTTTTTTTTTTTTTTCCATTCAACACGATTCTTGATTGAAAAACGATATTTTCCCGATTCAAAACGATTCTCTATTCATTTAATACATAGGATTTCAGCAGGATCTACCCCAGTCTGCTGACATGCAAGCAGAGTAGTAGATTTTTGTAAAAAGCTTTTATAATTGTAAAGGACAATGTTTTATCAACTGATTGCAATAATGTAAATTTATTTTAACTATTAAATGAACCAAAAATATGACTTATTTTATCTTTGTGAAAATATTGGACACAGTGTGTTGTCAAGCTTATGAGATGCGATGCAAGTGTAAGCCACTGTGACACTATTGTTCTTTTATTTATTTATTTTTTATAAATGTCTAATGATAATGTCAATGAGGGATTTTTAATCATTGCTATGTTGAAATTGTAACTAATATTGATACTGTTGTTGATAATATTCATTTTTGTTTCACAACTTTTGGTTTGTTCTGTGTCGTGTTTGTGTCTCCTCTCGATTGCTCTGTTTATTGCAGTTCTGAGTGTTGCTGGGTCGGGTTTTGTTTTGGAATTGGATTGCATTGTTATGGTATTGCTGTGTATTGTTTTATTCGATTGATTAAAAATAATAATAAAATAAAATAAAATAAATAAATAAATACATAGATTTAAAAAAAAAAAAGAGAATCGGTTCTGAATCGCACAACGTAAGAATCGCGATTCAAATTCGAATTGATTTGTTCCCACACCCCTAGAGACAAGTCTGGACTACAGGCAGGCCAGTTTAGTACCTGCACTCTTTTACTATGAAGCCACACTGTTGTAACATGTGGCTTGGCATTGTCTTGCTGAAATAAGCAGGGGCGTCTATGATAACGTTGCTTGGATGGCAACATATGTTGCTCCAAAACCTGTATGTACCTTTAAGCATTAATGGTGACTTCACAGATGTGTAAGTTACCCATGCCTTGGGCACTAATACACCCCAATACCATCACAGATGCTGGCTTTTCAACTTTGCGCCTGTAACAATCCGGATGGTTCTTTTCCTCTTTGGTCCGGAGGACACAACGTCCATAGTTTCCAAAAACAATTTGAAATGTGGACTTGTCGGACAACAGAACACTTTTCCACTTTGCATCAGTCCATCTTAGATTAGCTCGGGCCCAGCGAAGCCAGCGGCATTTCTGGGTGTTGTTGATAAATGGCTTTTGCTTTGAATAGTTGAGTTTAAACTTGCACTTACAGATATAGTGACGAACTGTAGTTACTGACAGTGGTTTTCTGAAGTGTTCTTGAGCCCATGTTGTGATATCGCTTTTTGATGCAGTACCGCCTGAGGGATTGCAGGTCACGGGCATTGTCGCTTACTTGCAGTGATTTCTACAGATTTTCTGAACCTTTTGATGATATTACGGACCGTAGATGGTGAAATCCCTAAATTCCTTGCAATAGCTCGTTGAGAAATGTTGTTCTTAAACTGTTGGACAATTTGCTCACGCATTTGTTCACAAAGTGGTGACCCTCGCCCCCATCCTTGTTTGTGAACGACTGAGCATTTTATGGAAGCTGCTTTTATACCCAATCACGGCACCCACCTGTTCCCAATTAGCCTGTTCACCTGTGGGATGTTCCAAATAAGTGTTTGATGAGCATTCCTCAACTTTTTCAGTCTTTTTTGCCCCTTGTGCCAGCTTTTATAAAACATGTTGCAGGCATCACAGTCCAAATGAGCTAATATTTGCAAAAAATAACAATGTTTCTCAGTTCGAACATTAAATATCTTGTCTTTGCAGTCTATTCAATTGAATATGAATTCAAAATGATTTGCAAATTATTGTATTCTGTTTTTATTTACGAATTACACAACGTGCCAACTTCACTGGTTTTGGGTTTTGTATTTACAAAGTTATACAAAATCAATATGTGAATACAAATACAAATGTACTAATATGATCCACTTCAAGAAACTCTTCAAACTTAAAGTGTTTACAAAGTACAAGGAAGAAGAACCATGATAAACATTCTCAATTTATTTAATCCATCCATTTATTCATTCTTAAAGTAATCTTACTTATCTCATCATATGAAATATGACTTACTTCACCAATTATTATTATTAAATTATTACTATTATTTATTTATATTGTGATTACTTATGGAGTTTATTGCGAATAAGTTGTGAACAGGAAGTGAACAAAAAGTTTTAGCAACTGTTATGTAAAGAAAAGGGGTAGGATTAAATAAGCTCTGCTTCTTCCTACTCCTTTTCGAACATGTTGAAAAAAGAAACTGGAAATTGTAATGTATCATGTTGTATGCTTGCATGTTCCAAATAAACTCAAACTCAACTCAACTCAAATATTTATACACTTCACAAAATGTGTATATTACACAATAGTTTGGATGTATGATATTACTTTAAAACTGTCTGTTGGCAGCTACACATAGTGAGCAGAAAGGTGGTTTTCCTATTTCTTTGGATCTGTGTGGCTTTGATGCACTGTGGACTAAACTGTCAAACATAATGAAATCTAACATTGCTTGATGTCTTTTTACACATCAAAATCTCGAAAGTTACAAATGTAACTTTTTAATATCAGTGGTTAACTTATTTTTGTAACTGGTATGAGCGAGTGAACCACATGTTGTACACCCCTGGTTGAAGGCGAGACCTAAGGACGGCACAGGAAGTTCAAGCCTGGTTTGTCCTCAGGGTGTTTCAAACCGTTAATCAATCAACTCCTTCCACCGTCACAAAAAAAAGAAACAGCTCCGGGCGCCGATCCGCCCCTATCATCATTCTGTCACTCGCCTAGACCCAACGCAAACCTCTTCCCACCCCCCAACCTCCACCCCCACCCCCACCAACACATTCATACCAGCCACATTCATTCTCCTCCTCTTCCCCCCCCGAAAGTTTCACCGTTTCGCTCCCCAGGTCGCAATCCTTATCAGGGATCAGACTTCCGTTCAGTGGAGTGTGACGCCTGGAAGTTGGAGGCTGCAGGTGTGACCCAATCATGGCGGTAAATCGGCCTATGCGTGCGTCTTCTGGTACCCTCATGGCCCGCAGGGGGGCGGGCTTTTTAGTCTAGTGGAAAGGTGTCAAAGTCGTTGAGGGCCACTGAGGGCCACATCACAGTTATGTTTGGCCCTCAGAGGGCCGCTTCTAACAGTGAACACTATTATTACACAATTTTTAATGCATTTTATTATTTTTTTTAAAAAACTAAAGTGTAAAAAAATGATGGTAAGTTGCAATAATTTCACCTTAAAATGTAGTGTATATTACTGTAAATGGAAAATCAGTACTGCTGTTTTTATGGTTAAAAAAAAAGGTAGCTCAGTTGCCAGAATATTACTGAAAAATGTACATTTGGTTTTTTTACTGTGAATAAAAAAAACTGCAATTTTAGAGGAACATTTTGGCACCTGATCTGCCAGGTTTTTTTTTTTGTTTTGTTTTTTTCCGCAAATCAACAACTGTAGATGTGTCGGTGTATTACTGTAAATGCCAAAACGGCGCCACAGTTTATTACAGTAAAAAAAGTAAAAATGTTTTCTTTTAAAGAAAAATGCTGTAAAAACCACAGTAAATTTCACAATTTTACCATGAAATCGATTGCGACTTTTACATTGCACAATTTGATGGATAACTTTCTTTGAAATCATTATTAGTAGCATGTATTTGTCCATTTAAAAATTGGTTTGAATGTTTGATCATATATTTTTGCATAATTAAACAATATTTAAGTTAACATAATTTTCGATTACATGGAGTACATTTAGTAGGAACAGTTACAGTACTTTTTTGATACATATTATTTACAGGCTTTCGAGGGCCAAATAAAATGAAGGCCTCTCCCAACTTGACTTAGCACACACACACACACACACACACAAACACACACACACACACACACACACGCACACACGCACACACACCCACACCTAACCGGTGCAATCACAAGTATGCAAAGTCATAACAGCCACAGAGACATAACTTGCCTGGAAGGGCCGTGAGAAAAGCAGAGGCGCTCGCTAAAAACGTGACATCAGGTATGCAAAGTGGAATTGAACAATTGCTCAACACCCATTGTGCATCCATCATGCAAATGTCACCTGGCCGGGATTTAAACCTGCAGCAAGAAAGAGACAAAGCTGTTGAGAAACATGAACACACCGACTCCATTGGCAGGGCGCTCCATGTGACCAAGCCTTGCTGCAGGTTCACGCACCTACCCTCATCATCTCTACTTCTCACACACACACACACACACACACACACACACACACACACACACACACACACACACACACACACACACACACACACACACACACACACACACACACACACACACCCTACATACCATCCTCAGTGGTGGCAAGCACCAGCTCATCCAGCCTGCCGCCTTCTCAGCTGCACGATCAATCACATGATTTTGATGGTTCTTATTACAGGCTAAGCTCCTCTGGGTCAGGAGGCGGGAGTCTTTTTAGCGGCGCATGCGGGCAGCTCGGAAACTTCACATCCTCCGGTAGAATAAGACGTGGTCGCACAGGTGTGATTTATTAGCCCCCTTTTTTGATGGGGGGGGAAGTCAAATAATGTGCATCATCTCCTGATAGAAGGGGCTCAAATAGTCTATTTAATTAATGTGTTTAACTTTTGGTGAGCTGGAGCCTATCCCAGCTGACATGGCCAACCGTGCCAATCCCTTATTTGGATCAAAGATCATAACGAGTGATGGGTGCATGCATTATGAACCACAAGGAGTGACATTGTGTCACAATTATATATATATATATATATATATATATATATATATATATATATATATATATATATATATATATATATATATATATATATATATATATATATATATATATATATATATATATATATATACATATGCTTTATTGAGCATAAACACTGCAGTACAACACAGTGCATAGATAAACAAAAGTTATCATGTTTTAATTAAAATTTAACTTTTTTTTTCAGTTTTTAAAAGTGGAACCTCCCTCAGTTTTCCCATGCACCCCTTCCCATCAAAAAATCCTAAAGCATAAATAAATAAATAAATAAATAAATAAATAAATAAATGATATTAAATAAATAAAGTATATGTTTTGATTGCCTTTGTGTGTGTGTATATATATATATATATATATATATATATATATATATATATATATATATATATATATATATATATATATATATATATATATATATATATATATATATATATATATATATATATATATATATATATATATATATATAATGATTTGCAAATTTGTTTCAACCTATATTCAATTAAATAGACTGCAAAGACAAGATATTTAATGTTCGAACTGGAAAACGTTATTTTTTCGCAAATATTAGCTCATTTGGAATTTGATGCCTGTAACATGTTTCAAAAAAGCTGGCACAAGTGGCAAAAAAGACAGAGAAAGTTGAGGAATGCTCATCAAACACTTATTTGGAACATCCCACAGGTGAACAGGCTATTTGGGAACAGGTGGGTGCCATGATTGGGTGTAAAAGTAGCTTCCATGAAATTCTCTGTCATTCACATAAAAGGACGGGGCGAGGGTCACCACTTTGTGAACGAATGCGTAAGCAATTTGTCAAAAGTTTAAGAACAACATTTCTCAATCAGCTATTGCAAGGAATTTAGGGATTTCACCATCTACGCTCCGTAATATCTTCAAAAGGTTCAAGAATCTGGAGAAATAACTGCATGTAAGGGGCAAGGCTGTGACCTTCGATCTCTCAGGTGTTACTGCATAAAAAAACGACAACAGTGTGTAAAGGATATCACCACATGGGCTCAGGAACACTTCAGAAAACCACTGTCAGTAACTACAGTCTGTCGCTACATCTGTAGGTGCAAGTTAAAACTCTACTATGCAAAGCCAATTCCCTTTATCAACAACACCCAGAAAGGAACAGCGATGTAACACAGTGGTAAAAATGCCCTTGTGCCAACTTTTTTGCAATGTGTCGCTGCCATTAAATTCTAAGTTAATGATGATTTACAAAAACAATAAAGTTTCTCAGTTTGAACATTAAATATCTTGTCTTTGCAGTCTATTCAATTGAATATAAGTTGAAAAGGATTTGCAAATCATTGTATTCTGTTTTTATTTACCATTTACACAATGTGCCAACTTCACTGGTTTTGGGTTTTGTATTTTAACAGTGTACATTTTTAAAAAGATAAATGATGATACTTTTGAAGCGGGTTGGATGTAGACGGTTGAAAGAGTAACTCAAAACATGTGTTATAAATGTGACTGTGGAGCAAAATTTACACCAAAGCATAGCCAATATGTATCAACTCCACCAGGGATGCCCAAATTTGGCTGGTCGTGTCACGGCTACCAAATTTAATACATAATCCCACTGACCTTTTTCAAGCTGTACAATCATTGATGGCATGTCCGCAAGGCTACACTGTAAAAAAGTCAGTAGATTTTACGATAAAAACCTGGCAGAGCAGTCGCCAGAAATTTACTGTAAAATCAGTAAATCTACTTACAGTAATAGAAATAAAATACAGGGAACATTTAATGAATCTATTTGTGTCCTCAGAATTCTACAGACAATACCCCATAATGGAGGAGAACCTTCCAGAAGGACAACCATCTTTGCAGCAATCCACAAATCAGGCCTGTATGGTATAGTGGCCAAACAGAAGCCATTTTTTTAGTAAACAGTTCGCCAACATTCACCTTAAAGACTCTCAGAACATGAGAAACTAAATTATGTGGTTTGATGAGACAAAGATTGAACTCTTTGGTGTGAATGCCAGGCGTCATGTTTGGAGGAAACCAAGCACTGCTCATCGCCAGGCTAATACCATCCCTACAATGAAGCATGGTGGTGGCAGCATCATGCTGTGGGGTTGTTTTTAGTATCAGGAACTAAGAGACTAGTCAGGATAGAGAACAAGTATCAAACTTAAGGCCCGGGGGCCAGATCTGGCCCACGACATCATTGTATCTGTCTCGCAAACACCTGGAAATGATATGTGTCAATAAAGTACTTAATATTTTCTCATTAAATGTAATGGATTATTTTCATTTTGACAGAAAAAAATATATGTACTGCTTGAAATTGCATGCCTTTTAAACTTTAATAGTATCCATTATTGCAACAAATATTACAGTATATAATCATACTTTCCAATCATTTTGTGTCTTAATAAAAATACTTAACTTTACAGCAAACTACCCATCAAAGTAATAAAAACGACAATAAATGGTACGGTGTTCTTTACAGCATATTACTGTAAATGGAAAAAAAACTACCATTATTAAAATTCTGTTGACTGAGCTGCCATATTTTTACTGTAAAATGTAAATGGAAAACGATACATTTGTTTTTACGGTACAAAAACTGGCAGCTAAGTTGCCAGAATAAAAAAGGAACTTGTACTGTTTTTCCATTAACAATATAATGTTGTAAAAACCAATGTAAATGTAATAGTAAAATTCTGGCAATAAGTTGCAGTGGTACTGTTATTCCAATACCGTAAAATGTTGTTAAAAAAAAAAAAAAACACGATTTCACTGTGAAATTTTGTAAATGTAAAGTTTTTACTGTAAAATGGACAGTCTACTTAAAACAATTTATATAATGAATCATGAAATCTAGAGGCAAATGCATACATTATTCACTGTTACAAGCAGCCCTCTAATGGCAGCCATAACTGCCATGTGGCCCTCAATGAAAACCAGTTTGACATCCCTGGGATAGAGGAAAAGACAAATACAGCAATGTACAGAGACATCCTAGATGAAAACTAACACTTCCCAACCAAACTGATGGAGGTTGAGAGGTGCTGCAAAGAGGAATGGGCAAAACTGCCCAAAGATAGGTGTGCCAAGCTTGTAGAATCATATTTAAAAAGACTTGAGGCTATGATTGCTTCCAAAGGTGTGTCAACAATGTATTGCGTAAATGCTGTGAATACTTACCTGTGTGCACTTGTGATTTTGTAGTTTTAGGTTTTAATATGTTTGCAGATTAAAAAATTAAAAAAAAAAACTTTTAACCAAACCCAAAACCAGTGACGTTGGTATGTTTTAAATGGTAAATAAAAACAGAATACAATGATTTACAAATCCTTTTCAACTTATATTCAATTGAATAGACTGCAAAGACAAGATATTTAATTTTCCAACTGAGAAACATATGTGTTTTGCAAATAATCATTAACTTGGACATTAAAGGCCTACTGAAACCCACTACTACCGACTAAGGCTGCAGCTAACGATTATTTTTCTATCGATTAATCTATAGATTATTTTTCGATTAATCTGTTAATTTATAGATTTTTTTTCGATTAATCTATAGATTATTTTTCCTTTTACCGATTATTTTTTTATTCAAAATGAAGATGAAAAAATAAATGTAGGCCCGTTTTTTCAAAAGGCATTGCTTTTATTTACAAAAAAAAAGAAGTATGGCCACTCAGTCAACATTGACAACAACATGACTAAATATTCTGTAACAATGTAAACATTTAAAACTTTTAACATTTAACACAATTAAAAGTAGCTTATTTGCTTTTTAATGTGCAAATATAAAAGTCAACATCCAGTGCAAATCTTAATATTCTGCAATAGTATAAGCATTTCAAAAGTAAAAGTATTGCTTATTTTGCTTTAAAATGTGCAAAAATAAAGATAAACATCCAATACAAAAAAGTGCAAAACGAAATATTCTGTAACAACAGTGTAAACATTTCAACAAAAGTGAAAGTATTGCTTATTTGCTAAAATGTGCAAAAATAAAGATAAACATCCAATACAAAAAAGTGCCAATCTAAATATTCTGGAGCACTGTAAACATTAAGTATTGCTTTTAAAATGTGCAAAATAAACATCCAGTCCAACACAGTACACAATAACCAATTCTACTCATTCCAGTGAGTGACTAACAGTTGTAATGAAGAAAGGTTAGCATGTGTACATGCTCTGGTTCTTTTCTTGTTTACAATATTCCCAGCAGCTGAAAATAGGCGCTCAGAAGGGGTCGATGTGGCTGGAACTGAGAGGTAATTAGCCTTCACCTCAAGCCAGGTCTGCGAGTGAGCTGAGCTGCAGTTTAAGTTTCTAGAAGGTCAACGGGCTCATAGTGATGTTACTAGTAGTTGACTGGGAGGTGTTTATTATCATTTGGGGAGAGTCCGCTGCCTGATGTTCACCTGCTAAACACCTATCTGCTCCACGCTGAAGCGGTGACTACATGCGCTTTGAATACACACTGCTAATTGGCTGATAATGCTTTGTGTGTACCAATCAGATGGTTGTGTGGGTGGGACAATGCTGCGTGTGTACCAATCAGATGGTTGTGTGGGTGGGACAATGCTGCGTGCTGAGACAAAGGCAGAGGAGCGAAGCAGCTTGTTAAGACTTTAGCAGCTAAAGTTAGCTTTAGTTTACAAACTCGTTCGGTACACCCCCGTACCGAACCGAAAGCCCCGTACCGAAACGGTTCAATACAAAACACGTACCGTTACACCCCTAGCAGATACAAATGACACATTCATGTTTTTTTGTAATGATGACAACGTATGCTCGCGCGGACGATTGACTAGTTGATGGTTTTCTTTTCAAATGTTCGTTCATAGCCGTTGTGCTGCTATGATAGGCCATTTCCGCTCGACACAGTGTGCATACAACAACATTATTAGGCCATTTATTGAAATACTCCCACACTTTTGACCACTTTTGGCATGCTTTTCCCCCCTCGCTCGCATCGTCTGCTTTGATCGTCTGCTTTGCGCTTCTCCATGACGGTAGTGTGACGTAAATATGCGACGCGTCGACGCACAAAAACGGCGTCTACGTATTTACGTAACCGATGACGTCGATGACGTCGACTACGTCGACGAGTCGTTTCAGCCTTACTACCGACCACGCAGTCTGATAGTTTATATATCAATGATCAAATCTTAACATTGCAACACATGCCAATACGGCCGGGTTAACTTATAAAGTGCAATTTTAAATTTCCCGCTAAACTTCCGGTTGAAAATTCCTTTGGAGGATGACGTATGCACGTGACGTAGCCAGTTTAACAGAGGTATGGCTTCCCCATTGAAGCCAATACGAAATAGCTCTGTTTTCATCTCATTATTCCACAGTATTGTGGACATCTGTGTTGGTGAATCTGTTGCAATTTGTTCATTGCATTTTGGAGAAAGAAGCTGAGCAAGCAAAGAAGAAAGTCGGTGCGAAGCGGAGTATTTTGCGAGGGAAGTCAGCAGCACAACACAGTCGGTGTTTCATTGTTTACATTCCCGAAAGATGCAGTCAAGATCGAAGAACTCGGACAACAGAGACTCTTACCAGGAGGACTTTGATTTGGATACACAGACGCAGACGCGATACCGTGAGTACGCTTCCAAACATTTGATCGCTTAATATAACTAGCTCGAGCTAGTAGCTTGGAGCTAGCAGCTAGCATAACAAACACCTAGGTGTTTGTTATGCGGGATTAATTTGTGGCATATTAAATATAAGCCTGGTTGTGTTGTGGCTAATAAAGTATATATATGTCTTGTGCTTATTTACTGTTGTAGTCATTCCCAGCTGAATATCAGGTCCCACCCGCGCGCTTCCAAACATTTGATCGCTTGCCCGTACGTGTGTGTCACGTACGTAACTTTGGTTAAATATATAAGCTTTATGAACCTTGGGTTAGGTGAACGGTCCTTTGGGCTGAGTGAGTGAGCTATAACTAGCTCGAGCTAGTAGCTAGTAGCTAGGAGCTAGCATAACAAACAACTAGGTGTTTTTATGCTGGATTAATTTGTGGCATATTAAATATAAGCCTGGTTGTGTTGTGGCTAATAGAGTATATATATGTCTTGTGTTTATTTACTGTTGTAGTCATTCCCAGCTGAATATCAGGTCCCACCCGCGCGCTTCCAAACATTTGATCGCTTGCCCGTACGTGCGTGTCACGTACGTAACTTTGGTTAAATATATAAGCTTTATGAACCTTGGGTTAGGTGAACGGTCCTTTGGGCTGAGTGAGTGTGTGTGTGTTGTGCAGGTGTTTGAATTGTATTGGCGGGTTTTATGGACGGGATCCCGTCCATATAACCCGCTCGAGCTATAACTAGCTAGAGCTAGTAGCTAGTAGCTAGGAGCTAGCATAACAAACAACTAGGTGTTTTTATGCGGGATTAATTTGTGGCATATTAAATATAAGCCTGGTTGTGTTGTGGCTAATAGAGTATATATATATGTATTGTGTTTATTTACTGTTGTAGTCATTCCCAGCTGAATATCAGGTCACCCCCGGCTCTCACAGCATCTTCTCTATCTGAATCGCTTCCACTCCCCACTAGTCCTTCACTTGCACTTTCCTCATCCACAAATCTTTCATCCTCGCTCAAATTAATGGGGAAATCGTCGCTTTCTCAGTCTGAATCTCTCTCACTTCTGGCGACCATAATTGTAAACAATAAGGAACTTTGCGGATATGTTCAATTGACTACGTCACGCTACTTCCGGTAGGGGCAAGCCTTTTTTTTATCAGCGACCAAAAGTTGCGATCTTTATCGTCGTTGTTCTCTACTAAATCCTTTCAGCGAAAATATGGCAATATCGCGAAATGATCAAGTATGACACATAGAATAGATCTGCTATCCCCGTTTAAAAAAAAAAATTCATTTCAGTAGGCCTTTAATGGAAGCAACACATTGCAAAAAAGTTGGCACAGGTGCATTTTTACCACTGTGTTACATGGCCTTTCCTTTTAACAACACTCAGTAAACGTTTGGGAACTGAGGAGACCAATTTTTGAAGCTTGATGTACAGTTTAAGTTGTTCAACAGTCCGGGGTCTCTGTTGTGGTATTTTAGGCTTCATAACGCGCCACCCATTTTCAATACCATCACAAATGCTGGCTTTTCAACTTTGCGCCTGTAACAATCCGGATGTTTCTTTTCCTCTTTGTTCCGGAGGACACAACATCCACAGTTTCCAAAAATAATTTGAAATGTGGACTTGTCAGACCACAGAACACTTTTCCACTTTGCATCAGTCCATCTTAGATGAGCTCGGGCCCAGACAAGCTGGTTTCTGGGTGT
Organism: Entelurus aequoreus; assembly: GCF_033978785.1. Classification (NCBI taxonomy): domain Eukaryota; kingdom Metazoa; phylum Chordata; class Actinopteri; order Syngnathiformes; family Syngnathidae; genus Entelurus; species Entelurus aequoreus. The sequence goes on along the minus strand of NC_084753.1, from coordinate 25,792,269 downwards.
TGTTGATAAATGGCTTTCGCTTTGCATAGTAGAGTTTTAACTTGCACTTACAGATGTAGCGACAAACTGTAGTTACTGACAGTGGTTTTCTGAAGTGTTCCTGAGCCCATGTGGTGATATCCTTTACAAACTGATGTCGCTTTTTGATGCAGTACCACCTGAGGGATCGAAGGTCACGGGTACTGCTGCTTACGTGCAGTGATTTCTCTAGACTCTCTGAACCTTTTGATGATATTACGGACCGTGGCTGGTGAAATCCCTAAATTCCTTGTAATAGCATGTCGAGAAATGTTGTTCTCAGACTTTTTGACAATTTACTCACACATTTGTTCACAAAGTGGTGACCCTCGCCCCATCTTTGTTTGTGAATGACTGAGCATTTCATGGAAGCTGCTTTTATACCCAATCATGGCACCCACCTGTTCCCAATTAGCCTGTTCACCTGTGGGATGTTCCAAATAAGTGTTTCATGAGCATCCCTCAACTTTTCTCAGTGTTTTTTGCCACTTTTGCCAGCTTTTGTGAAACATGTCGCAGGCATCAAATTCCAAATGAGCTAATACTTGCTTAGTTTACCAGTTCGAACATTAAATGTATTGTCTTTGCAGTCTTTTCAATTGAATATAAGTTGAAAAGGATTTGCAAATCATTGTATTCTCTTTTTATTTACCTTTTACACAACGCGCCAACTTCACTGGTTTTGGGTTTTGTAGTGTTTCATGACCCTACTATCAAGCGAACGCTTGTTTTGCTGAAATAATCCCTCACAGTACCCTTTGCTCTAAGGTGTGCTCTGCCCCCGGTGCTGTTAAGTACTTGTAAACACACACTCCTGTGGCCGTCCATCTTCAGTTTTAAAGTAAACCATTTCTTCTTTGCTCTGCAGGTAATGGCAGCGACCCGCACGCACTTACAGCGCGGCGCACCATTTGTCACCGGCGTGTCAGTTAACCAGGTACATCACCTGTTCACCAGCGCCTTAAGAAGTATGCTCATGTTGCAGATCCTCAGAGAAGCGTGGTGTTAACAGAAAACGGGAAAAAGGCGGGAGTTGGGGGGGGGGGGTGCGGGGTGCGGCGTGGAGCCCTGATGAGTCTTTTAGCAGGTGGAGACGCTGCTTGGGAATGTGGCCCGTCATGCAGGCGCATTCAGACTGTGCCTGTCGGGGATGGGATTGATTTATGCAAGCGGGAGCATGATTTGATTTACATTGCAGCGCTCCAGCACCGTGGCAGGCATCCTGCACACGGAACACCCTGAAGCACTTTTTACCCCCCCGCAGCTATAATCCATGGCAAACTCTTCCATTGTCACACGTGTGTGTGTGAAGTCCCTGTTTACATGAATCTCAGGGGATTCTCAAACTGTAGTACGTGTAACACGAGTGGTACAGTGTTTTATTTTCCTATATTCAAACTAGAGTTGTCCCGATATGAATATTTTCTATACTTTTTGATACTTTTCTAAATAAAGGGGACCACAAAAAAATTCATTATTAGCTTTATTTTACAAAAAATCTTAGGGTACATTAAACATATGTTTCTTATTGCAATCGAAGAACAATGTTGTCCTTAAAGGCCTACTGAAACCCACTACTACCGACCACGCAGTGTGATAGTTTATATATCAATGATGAAATCTTAACATTGCAACACATGCCAATACGGCATATAAAGTGCAATTTTAAATTTCCCACGAAACTTCCGGTTGAAAATGTCTTTGTATGATGACGTTTGCGCGTGACGTCAATCGTTGAAACGGAAGTATTCGGACACCATTGAATCCAATACAAAAAGCTCTGTTTTCCTCGCAAAATTCCACAGTATTCTGGACATCTGTGTTGGTTAATCTTTTGCAATTTGTTTAGTGAACAATGAAGACTGCAAAGAAGAAAGCTGTAGGTGGGATCGGTGCGATCTGCGATCTGCAGCGGCTGGCTGCAGCAACACAACCAGGAGGACTTTGACTTGGATAGCAGACGCGCTATCCGACGCTAACCGCCGACCGCATCGATGATCGGGTGAAGTCCTTCGTCGCTCCGTCGATCGCTGGAACGCAGGTGAGCACGGGTGTTGATGAGCAGATGAGGGCTGGCTGGCGTAGGTGGATAGCTACCGTATTTCCTTGAATAGCCGCAGGGGCGTTAATTAATTTAAAACCTCCTGTCACACCTGCGTTTACCGGAAACCGGCGGGATGGCCGTGCATGCGGTAATTATTTTAAAACCTCTTCTCACTCCGGCGTTTACCAAAAGGAATCCATAAAATTTAGGCGTGCGCTTTGAGTGTGATGTAAGCATACCATCATGAAAAGCACATTTAATTAACAAAAACGTTATTATGGTCTTACCTGTACTTATAAATGGAGTCCATTTGCAGCTCCTTCTGACCAAAAGCATCGATAACTTGTTTATAGAAGTCTTCCTTATTTTCTTTCTTCAGTTTTAAAAGTCTCTGTTTCGATGGAGATATTCCTTTAATTATTACCTCCTGCTTCGATTGAAAGTCCAGTTTAGAAAACTGTTTTATTTTAGATACCTGTATGTGATCCTCCAAGTTAGAAGTTCAGGCAGAGGGAAAAAATAAATCTCTTGCTGCGTGTGTTCACTTCTTCTGCAGTACAGGAAGTCGCAAGAAGGATCACTAGCGCGGCAGCGCCCTCTACCACCAGGAGGCGGGAGTGATTTAATGACTTATACAGTATTTCACACACGCAGCTACGGTATATTAATAAAACATAGCTGCTTACTGTTCTCTTTAGCATACTGTACCGGTATTCAATAGCTTGAACCTTAAATCCTACTGAAAAGCTCTTTATCTTTTTTCCTTTGTGCGATAGTAAACTACTGAAATCAGCTTCCTCCATTTTGAAAAGGAGGACAGATGCGTCACTCGTGACGTAACGAATTTGACCCGGTGGAAGTTCTAGCCATATGCTAAATATTTTGCGAAACGAGTTTGACCCGGCGAAAATTATAGACATGCGATAATAAAATTAATATTTTGCGAAACGAATTTGATCCAGCTTCAATAATAAACCGGCGATAAGGCCAAGCATGCGTTAATTATTTTGAGAAACGAGTTTGACCCGGCAGTAATTCTAGACGTGCGAATACTATATTCCCTGCGCCAAAACAAGGAAATACGGTAATGTTTTTAGCATAGCTCTGTGAGGTCCCGTAGCTAAGTTAGCTTCAATGGCGTCGTTAGCAACAGCATTGTTAAGCTTCGCCAGGCTGGAGAGCATTAACCGTGTAGTTACAGGTACATGGTTTAATAGTATTGTTGATTTTCTGTCTATTCTTCCAGTCAGGGGTTTATTTCTTTTGTTTCTATCTGCAGTTAAGCCCGATGCTATCACGTTAGCTCCGTAGCTAAAGTGCTTCGCCGATGTATTGTCGTGGAGATAAAAGTCACTGTGAATGTCCATTTCGCGTTCTCGACTGTCATTTTCAAGAGAATATAGTATCTGAGGTGGTTTGAAATACAAATCCGTGATCCACGATAGAAAAAGGAGAAAGTGTGGAATCCAATGAGCCCTTTTACCTAAGTTACGGTCAGCGCGAAAAAAGATACGTCCTGCACTGCACTCTAGTCCTTCACTCTCACGTTCCTCATCCACAAATCTTTCATCCTCGCTCAAATTAATGGGGTAATCATTGCTTTCTCGGTCCGGATCGCTCTCGCTGCTGGTGTAAACAATGGGAAAATGTGAGGAGCCCTTCAACCTGTGACATCACGCTACTTCCGGTACAGGCAAGGCTTTTTTTTTATCAGCGACCAAAAGTTGCAAACTTTATCGTCGATGTTCTCTACTAAATCCTTTCAGCAAAAATATGGCAATATCGCGAAATGATCAAGTATGACACATAAAATGGATCTGCTATCCCCGATTAAACAAAAAAAATTCATTTCAGTAGGCCTTTAAATAAAATAGTAAACATACTAGACAACTTGTCTTTTAGTAGTAAGTAAACAAACAAAGGCTCCTAATTAGTCTGCTGACGTATGCAGTAACATATTGTGTCATTTATATTCTATTATTTTGTCAACATTATAAAGAACAAGCTGTAAAAATGGATTACTAATCGACTTCTTCATTTACTGTTAACATCTGCTTATTTTCCGTTTTAACTTGTTCTATCTACACTTCTGTTAAAATGTAATAATCACTTATTCTTCTGTTGTTTGGATGCTTTACATTAGTTTTGGATGATACCACAAATTTAGGTATCGATCCGATACCAAGTAGTTACAGGATCATACATTGGTCATATTCAAAGTCCTCCTGTGTCCAGGGACATATTTCCTGAGTTTATGAACATAATCTGAATTTCATAAAAAGGAAAAGAGATTTTGTGACGCTAAAAAATGTTGATGTAATCATAGTAGTATCAACTAGATACGCTCTTGTACTTGGTATCATTACAGTGGATGTCAGGTGTAGATCCACCCATGGCATTTGTTTATATTGTGACCCTATTCCTCGTCCTGCAGGGATGATACTTGTAAGAAACATACTTTATTTGTCACCATAGAGGCGAGGATTAGTGATTTAGAAGTAGCTAAAACACTGCCGACTGCTAGCTAGCTAGCCATGTCTTAAAGCACCTCTTCCTGAGGGCGTTACAGTGTTATAACTTCACCTTTATCGTCAGTGTTTTAGGCCAAATACGTCCATTCTCCATTTACTGTCTACACACTGTGTCTGCTTGTAAGTACTCCGTGATTGTGCGCTGCCGAACATGCTCCTCTGCTTGTAAAACCAGCAATGTCACAACGTGATGGCACACCTTCATGCTCGTTGGGACCAGGTACCGTAATTTCCGGACTATAAGCCGCTACTTTTTCCCCTCGTTCTGGTCCCTGCGGCTTATACAAGGGTGCGGCTTATACACGGCCTGTTCTTCTCCGACACCGACGAAGAGGATTTCGGTGGTTTTAGTACGCAGGAGGAAGACGATGACACAATGATTAAAGACTGACTTTTCATATACCGGTAGGCTGGTTATTTTGATAACGTACAGGCGAGCACTTTGTATTACTTTGCAGTGTTGTATTATTTGTACTCTGCACGAATGCTGTTCGCCATGTCAAAGATGTGAAAGTTTGATTGAATGATTGAAAGATTTATTGTTAATAAATGGGATGCTTTGCGTTCCCAAACAGTCATCTCTGTCCCGACAATCCCCTCCGTGGTAGCAGGAACCCCTATATACTACGCTAATTACACATCAAAACCCTGCGGCTTATAGTCGGGTGCGGCTTATATATGGAGCAATCTGTATTTCCCCCTAAATTTAGCTGGTGCGGCTTATAGTCAGGTGCGGCTTATAGTCCGGAAATTACGGTACTTTTCAAACAGAGTATATTACTGTTTTTGACCCATTAGTACCGCGATACTATTATAGTACAATGCAATCCAATTCCAAAACCAAACCCGACCCAGCAACACTCAGAATTGCAATAAACAGAGCAATTGAGAGGAGACACAAACACGACACAGAACAAACCAAAAGTAGTGAAGCAAAAATGAATATTATCAACAACGGTATCAATATTAGTTACAATTTCAACATAGCAGTGATTAAAAATCCCTCATTGACATTATCATTAGACATTTATAAAAAAATAAATAAAAAAAAGAACAATAGTGTCACTTTGGCTTACACTTGCATCACATCTCATAAGCTTGACAACACACTGTGTCCAATATTTTCACAAAGATAAAATAAGTAATATTTTTGGTTAATTTAATAGTTAAAAGAAATTTACATTATTGCAATCAGTTGATAAAACATTGTCCTTTACAATTATAAAAGCTTTTTACAAAAATCTACAACTCTGCTTGCATGTCAGCAGACTGGGGTAGATCCTGCTGAAATCTATGTATTGAATGAATTGAGAATCCTTTTGAATCGGGAAAAAATCGTTTTTGAATAGAGAATCGTGTTGAATTGAAAAAAAATCTATTTTGAATCGAATCGTGACCCCAAGAATCGATATTGAATCGAATCGTGGGACACCCAAAGATTCACAGCCCTAGTAATTATGGTGGTACTTGCTGAGCAGGCACAAGACATCGATACAACGTTGATTATATATACAGTACTGGCCAAAAGTTTGGACACACCTTCTCATTCAATGCGTTTTCTTTATTTCCATGACTATTTACATTGTAGATTGTCACTGAAGGCATCAAAACTATGAATGAACACATGTGGAGTTATGTACTTAACAAAAAAAGGTTAAATAACATGTTTTATGTTCTAGTTTCTTCAAAATAGCCACCCTTTGCTCCATTTACTGCTTTGCACACTCTTGGCATTATCCCGATGAGCTTCAAGCACACCTGTGAAGTGAAAAACATTTCAGGTGACGACCTCTTGAAGCTCATCGAGAGAATGTTAAGAGTGTGCAAAAAAGTAATCAAAGCAAAGGGTGGTTATTTTGAAGAAACTAGAATATAAAACATGTTTTCCGTTATTTCCCCTTTTTTTTGTTAAGTACATAACTCCACATGTGTTCATTCATAGTTTTGATGCCTTCAGTGACAATCTACAATGTAAATAGTCATGAAAATAAAGAAAACACATTGAATGAGAAGGTGTGTCCAAACTTTTGGCCTCTACTGTGTGTGTCCTTTAAAACTGACTAAGAAACAACGTAGCAAATTAGTTGTATTTGTAAATTGAGACAACGTTTGGTGTCTTAATGTTGTATCCACGTTGTTTGTTGGGAAAAGACCACATTTCTAAGGTCCAATCAACGTCACAACCTGACATTGAATAAATGTCGTCAAAAAGCAGGTTGTTTCAACGTTGTATTTGTGTTGTCGAATACTGGTTGAAAAATGACCAAAATTCAACGGTCATATCAGAACCCCACTTTGATTAAACGTCATCAAAAAGCATGTTTCTCCCAACGTTAGGTTTGAGTTGCTCAACGTCAGGACCTAATTCAACAAGTTCTTTTCTGAGGTGGTACTTGGTGGAAAAAAGTTAGAGAACCACTATTCTAAATGCTGTGTGCCTTTCATTCGCTCTGAGGCAATTGTGGTCATGTCAGCTCAATTTAGCTATGCGAGATTGAGAGGCGAGAAGGAGGATGCTACATGCTAATAGCTGCCACTAGCAGAAGCTTCCGGGTCGTTTGGATATTGTTACTTTCAACACGTCTTTTGTGTTGTTGTCATGTTTTAATGTGTGATTGACATCTGCTATGGTGTTGTAAAAACATCCCCATTGGTAGTTGAGTTTGGTGCCTTTAACATTTGAAAAAATATGGTACCGATTACCGATATCTGGGAATTGGTACTGGTACTCAAGTGCTCGCTGTACATATCCTACGAAGTCAGACCTACACTGTTCATTTCTCAGATGATATTATTGTTGATGACTGAAGTGCTGATATCAACCAAACCTAACCCCCCCGCCCCAACCCCCTCCACATCCCACCCCCCGGATTGTAAATAATGTAAATAATTCAATGTATATACTCTGATGATTAACTTGTGTGATGACTGTATTATGCTGATAGTATATATTTATACCATGAATTGATTAACGTGGACCCCATTTAGTGGTCAATTGTACAGAATATGTACTGTACTGTGCAATCTGCTAATAAAAGTCTCAATCAATCAATCAAACCAATTTTCAGTACTTCTGTATGTGTTCATGTGCTATTAAAGGCCTACTGAAATGAGATTTTCTTATTTAAACGGGGATAGCAGATCCATTCTATGTGTCATACTTGATCATTTCGCGATATTGCCATATTTTTACTGAAAGGATTTAGCAGAGAACATCCACGATAAAGTTTGCAACTTTTGCTCGCTGATAAAAAAAAGCCTTGTCTGTACCGGAAGTAGCGTGACGTCACAGGTTGTGGAGCGCCTCACATCTGCACATTGTTTACAATCATGGCCACAAGCAGCGAGATACTCGGACCGAGAAAGCGACGATTTCCTCATTAATTTGAGCGAGGATGAAAGATTTGTGGATGAGGAAAGTGAGAGTGAAGGACTAGAGGGCAGTGGAAGCGATTTAGATAGGGAAGATGCTGTGAGAGGCGGGTGGGACCTGATATTCAGCTGGGAATGACTAAAACAGTAAATAAACACAAGACATATATATACTCTATTAGCCACAACACAACCAGGCTTATATTTAATATGCCACCAATTAGTCCCGCATAACAAACACCTCCCCCCTCCCGTCCATATAACCCGCCAATACAAATCAAACACCCGCACAACACTCTCAATCCCACAGCCCAAAGTACCGTTCACCTCCGCAAAGTTCACACTGCACATATATTTCCCCAAAGTTACGTACGTGACAGGCACATAGAGGCACGCACGTACGGGCAAGCGATCAAATGTTTGGAAGCTGCAGCTGCGTACTCACGGTACCGAGTCTGCGCATCCAACTCAAAGTCCTCCTGGTAAGAGTCTCTGTTGTCCCTGTTCTCCACAGGCCAATGGTAAAGCTTGACTGTCATCGTTCGGGAATGTAAACAATGAAACACCGGCTACGTGTTTGTGTTGCTGCAGCCGGCCGCTAATACACCGCTTCCCACCAACAGCTTTCTTCTTTGCTGTCTCCATTGTTCATTAAACAAATTGCAAAAGATTCACCAACACAGATGTCCAGAATACCGTGGAATTTTGCGATGAAAACAGACGACTACAATGCTGTCCCAAAATGTCCGCTACAATCCGTGACGTCACGCGCAAACGTCATTATACCGAGACGTTTTCAGCAGGATATTTCGCGGGAAATTTAAAATTGCACTTTACTAATCTAACCCGGCCGTATTGGCATGTGTTGCAATGTTAAGATTTCATCATTGATATATAAACTATCATACTTTGTGGTCGGTAGTAGTGGTTTTCAGCAGGCCTTTAAGGCTATAGCACTGTATTGGATCAGGCTTGCTCTTGTTTTTATGCATATTTGAAATAAAAATATATCAATCAATCAATCAATTTTGACACCGTGAAAGCTATGAAGATGGACAGAAAATACAAATGCCATTGTACCATATTTCCACAAACAATGCATATATCACGTTGACATTTTTAAACTTATAAGCAAAACATTTTTTAGTATATAAAAATAATCACATTTTCCTGTTTGTTTTAAATGAAATGAACCATTAGTCTCCTCCTACCTCCTTCCAAGGGCGCTAAGTTTGCTCAGCTTGTTAGCCTAGCTTCCACACACAGCTCGTAGTGACTCTCCTTAAATGTGACATATAAACAACACAAAAACGAGGCACAATAAAATAACCTCTCACAAATGTTCACACAGAATATGACAAATATATCTTTGTAAGCATGTTTTACCAGTCCTGGAGAAATGGTGAGTATGCTGTTGATGTCAGATGGAACGGCAGCAGGAAGTCAAGCACCAGCAATAAAGGAAGTAACAGAATAAGAGTGGGCTCTTCAAAATAAAGGCACACAAAAAAAAAACCGTTACATTTTTTCCCATGAACAAAATTTGCTGCCATTTACAATCATGTCCCAGTTAGAGCAGTCATGACAGTGAGACTCAAAAACATCCAAAAATATAAACAAACTCCAGAATTGCAGTACTCCATTTTTAAACAGGACCAAGATCTTCGAAATAATTTTGCCACATCAGTGTCAAACTGACTTGAAACGTTAAGCACATTTACAAATGCAGAAGACAGTCTGGAAACAAAATGCAATAATATATCATTCAAACCACTGAAAAACGTGTTCCTCTTACTAAATGCAAACCACACAAAAAAAAGGATGACTCAAGAAATTCTTGATTTCTTGGACTCATGGAGAATATCAAAACAAAACAAAAGTGAGCGCAACACACTGGATAAGCTTATGAAGAAGAAATGCAACATGGCTAAAGAAGTGAAGTGAAGTGAATTATATTTATATAGCGCTTTTCTCTAGTGACTCAAAGCGCTTTACATAGTGAAACCCAATATCTACATTTAAACCAGTGTGGGTGGCACTGGGAGCAGGTGGGTAAAGTGTCTTGCCCAAGGACACAACGGCAGTGACTAGGGTGGCGGAAGCGGGAATCAAACCTGGAACCCTCAAGTTGCTGGCACGGCCACGCTACCAACCGAGCAAAGTCTGGATAAACTCACAATGTGAAGAAATAGGACACTGATGGCAAGTACATGCACCATGGCAAGGGGGGTTTAATCAGTTTGCAATGCAGTCTGCTGAAAATGATAGAAAGTGCCATTCTACACAGCAACTATGATGCTGTGGTCAAAGTTGCAACTGCCACAAAACACAATTTATGATATTTAAAGCTCTACTGCCATCAGTTGTTTAAAGTGGATCGTGCCAACCCCTCCGTCCACCCACCCAATTTGTCACATTTCATGTGACGGGTAAACCGCGATGAACGGGGCCACATGAACCCCCTTCCTACTGTATATCCATATCATCATCGGCGGTCACTCCAACGAGTATGACGATCCTCCTGGTAGGGGTGTATCCCTTTATGGAGGATGTCTGTGCGTGACTTTGTTTAACGTGGGTAGACTGGTGCACAGGCGGTCACCACACGATCCTTGACAGAATCGGGTCAGGGTCCAGTGGCATGGAGTCCAAGACGACTGGAGGACCCTTTTCTGCTGCAGCCTTCCTCCGCCATCTCAGCCGTTGTGGTAGTTCTTAAATCTACCGTCTTCCGCCTGCTCCGCCGTTGAGGTCTTCACCGTATCCCTGCCTATTGCAACCATTCCACCATCAAAACATTCCTTTTAGTCGGGACATCAAAAGTTACTAATTTTGTCGTATAAATTCTCGGTTTTCCAGGAATTCCAAAATACCATATTCTTTCAAGTGTTACTACGTCAACATTTCTCAACTAATTCAAAATATTACAACACCAACCCATTCATATCTTCTAAGACATTTATGCTATTATCTATATATATTTTTTTATTTCCTATTTTTCCTAAATCCTCAAATTTCCAGGAAATTCCCATTCAAATGAATGGGCATTTTCACCCAAATTTCTCACATTTTGCAACATTTTATTACTGGATTCGAGACTTTCAACCATCACACACTCTACTCTCCCTGAATATTGAAGGCAAAAACATGTTTCCCATTCCCCAAAATTTCCGTAATTTCCAAGAATTTATCACCATTGAAAAGGAATGGGCAATATACAAACCTCTTCATATCCCACATTTCTCAACCGAATCAAACTGTTTTACTTTTAACACCTTCCAGTCATCCTGGACAATCAAAGTACTGTTGCCTAAGTTTTAAAAAATGCCAGGAATTCCCGGAATTTCCAGTTTTCCAAAGCCCTAGTTTCACCATCCACATTTTTCAGACTATTCCAACCATTCCACCATCAAAACATTCCTCTTAGTTGGGACATCAAAAGTTACTACAAACTTCATTTCCATATGAGTTGGGAAATTGTGTTAGATGTAAATATAAACGGAATGCAATGATTTGCAAATCATTTTCAACCCATATTCAGTTGAATATGCTACAAAGACAACATATTTGATGTTCAAACTGATAAACTTTTTTTTTTTTTTTGCAAATAATCATTAACTTTAGAATTTTATGCCAGCAACATGTGACAAAGAAGTTGGGAAAGGTGGCAATAAATACTGATAAAGTTGAGGAATGCTCATCAAACACTTATTTGGAACATCCCACAGGTGAACAGGCAAATTGGGAACAGGTGGGTGCCATGATTGGGTATAAAAGTAGATTCCATGAAATGCTCAGTCATTCACAAACAAGGATGGGGCGAGGGTCACCACTTTGTCAACAAATGCGTGAGCAAATTGTTGAACAGTTTAAGAAAAAACTTTCTCAACCAGCTATTGCAAGGAATTTAGGGATTTCACCATCTACGGTCCGTAATATCATCAAAGGGTTCAGAGAATCTGGAAAAATCACTGCACGTAAGCAGCTAAGCCTGTGACCTTCGATCCCTCAGGTTGTACTGCATCAACAAGCAACATCAATGTGTAAAGGATATCACCATATGGGCTCAGGAAGTCTTCAGAAACCCACTGTCAGTAACTACATTTGGTCGCTACATCTGTAAGTGCAAGTTAAAACTCTCCTATGCAAGGCGAAAACCGTTTATCAACAACACCCAGAAACGCCGTCGGCTTCGCTGGGCCTGAGCTCATCTAAGATGGACTGATACAAAGTGGAAAAGTGTTCTGTGGTCTGACGAGTCCATATTTCAAATTGTTTTTGGAAACTGTGGACGTTGTGTCCTCCGGACCAAAGAGGAAAAGAACCATCCGGACTGTTATAGGCGCAAAGTTGAAAAGCCAACATCTGTGATGGTATGGGGGTGTATTAGTGCCCAAGACATGGGTAACTTACACATCTGTGAAGGCACCATTAATGCTGAAAGGTACATACAGGTTTTGGAGCAACATATGTTGCCATCCAAGCAACGTTACCATGGCCGCCCCTGTTTATTTCAGCAAGACAATGCCAAGCCACGTGTTACATCAACGTGGCTTCATAGTAAAAGAGTGCAGGTACTAAACTGGCCTGCCTGTGGTCCAGACCTGTCTCCCATTGAAAATGTGAAGCCTAAAATACCACAACTGTTGAACAACTTAAGCTGTACATCAAGCTTCGAAAATTGGTCTCCTCAGTTCCCAAACGTTTACTGAGTGTTGTTAAAAGGAAAGGCCATGTAACACAGTGGTGAACATGTCCTTTCCCAACTACTTTGGCACGTGTTTCAGCCATGAAAATCTAAGTTAATTATTATTTGCAAAAAAAAAAAAAATGTTATAGTTTGAACATCAAATATCTTGTCTTTGTAGTGCATTCAATTGAATATGGGTTGAAAATGATTTGCAAATCATTGTATTCCGTTTATATTTACATCTAACACAATTTCCCAACTCATATGGAAACAGGGTTTGTATTTTTGTGGTATAAGTTCCCGGTTTTCCAGGATATCCAAAATACCAATTCTTTCAAGTGTTTCTACATCAACATTTCTCAACTAATTCAACTAATTCAACAAATTCCAACACCATCCCATTCATATCATCTAGGACAATTGTGCTATCATATATATTTTTAAAAAATCCATGTTTTCCATAAATCCTCAAATTTCTAGGAAATTGTCATTCAAATGAATGGACATTTTCAAAGTTCTACAACTCCCAAATGACGGATTCGAAACTTTGAACCATCACACACTCTACTCTCCCTTTGCCAAGGGCCACCTGGGTTAACAGTAGTAAAGGGGTTAACCTCCTAGTGCCCCAAGACCCCATAGAGGAGCCTCCACTGCCGGATGCACTTTAACGTCATGCCCGGGACAAATATCAATATACTGTATAGGCGGTCATAATTGTGATGTGGCCCTCAATAAAAACGAGTTTGACACCCCAGCTCTATGGAGTCTGGCACAGCTTGCTTCAATGCTAGCTCAATCAAAGTGTTTACATGCAAGAGGGAACTGGTTTGCATAATCTACTTGTGTTAATCTAATCTTTACACTGCAAAAACTGAAATGTAAGTAAGATTGAATATCTTAAATAAGGGTGATATTTGCTTATTTTCTGTCTGATAAGATAATTCTTCTCACTAAGCAGATTTTATATTTGAGTGTTTTACTTGTTTTAAGTGTTTTGGTCCTAAATGATCTCAGTAAGATATTACAGTTTGTTGCTGAGATTTGATGACCTATATTGAGTAAAACATGCTTGAAACTAGAATATCAACTGATGCAAAGCTGTGTCATCAACACTCACAAGTATAAAACTAATTTTTTAAAGTAATAATTTCTTACTTCAAGCATGAAAAAAAACATCATGACTTTGACACAATTGTGTCTCATAATTAAAACAGATGACAGCCAAATGGACTTTGCTATTTTATTTTCAATGAAACAATAGAAAATACGTACTCATATAGAAGTGCAGTTGGCACAGTACAGTAAACTGACAGCTAATATTTAAACATTTAACATTTGACATTTCAAACAATTTTGAACAGAAATAGTTCATGCACATTCAGATAAATTCTTCAAAATTACAATTAAAAACAATTTGGCCGGGGGCCGGGCTGTATATATGCGCACTAATTGACGGAAAGAGCACGCACTTGGCGCGATGATGTCATGTTGTCGATGGAAAAATGCCTTTTTAGACAATATGATTTGCCTGAGCGGCTAGGAGACCCCGAGAGTCAAAAAGCTGTTGCCTTTCCATTAAGAACAATAAATTACTTTTTAGTATAAGTTTGCTGGTTTCAAGAAATGTAATGCTGAGCGCATATCATTATGTCAAGATAATGGCACTAGCATTTACTTAATTTAAGAATATTTTTCAACATATTGAGCAGTGCACTTTTTCTACCAAAAAAAGTGCACTTGTTATTAATGAGAATATACTTATTTTAAGGTATTCTTGGGTTCATAGAGGTTAGCTAATTTCACTTGTTTTGGAAAGCCTTGACAAGCCGAATTTTCTTGTTCTATTGGCAGATAATTTCGCTTAGTTCAAATAAAATACCCCTAATTTTCGTATTTTTTTTCTTGTTTTTGACCACTAACTTTTTGCAGTGTAAAAATATCTAAATGGGTGTTTATAAGCATCTGAAACGCTGTTTTCAATATTTTTTTTGGTGCATGTCTGTT